>NW_014040850.1:121698-196923 GCF_000293215.1 Trichosporon asahii var. asahii CBS 2479
TGGCGACAAGTGACTTCCAAGACTCTCGGTTTGCTTCATGAAATTGTCGGGCTCCAAACAGAGAACGGGGGTGGTTCGTCCACGCCACGGATCTACCGACTACTCGCTCCTTCCCCGGTGGAGTGTACATATGCGTCACATACGACTGGACATGCTGGACCATAGGGGCACCGGTTATCGCTGCTTGCTCACGGGGCACATTTGGCCCGAATGCCTCGGGCCGTGGTCACGAGTGCTCGTGACACATTAGCCAGATTGCGAGCAACTAAGCATTTGCAAACCAACCGTGCTCCTTTGGTGAGCCACATAAGATTTTGGCGCTTGGCAATCTGCCACCTCCAATCTGTTTTGCTAGTGGCAGACGATAGCTCGATTCTGCAGATCGTACCAGTCTAGCGCGCTCTTCGATGCACTGCTAGTACTGCTTAATACTCAGAATCCATGGCCCGAGATGTATGTAGCGCAGACACCCGACTCAGGTTGGCCATGCCCGATGAATTGTCGAAGTGTGGGAACCGGGGCGTCGGCCGGCGGAGAGTGATGGGCGCGCTGTCCTACGCCTCCTCGCCATGTGCAGCCACGACCTCTGTTCCAGATTGATCTGTCGGGGTTCCTGATCGAGCAATGAAAGGAATGAAAGGTCGGGAAGATCACTCAGCAGCCAGCATGCCACGCGCTCAGGTCGCGCCAGACGCGCAACCTGGGCCTCTGCCCCCTCTTTTCTCCTAGCCCATCCCGGCCAGCCTACTTGCATCATTCAACAGCAGCGCAAGCTCAAACTCAACGCTGAGACGGGGCATGTTGCATCCGAGAGCATCCGTGTGCCTTCATCATGGCGGTGTGCCTTCGAGCGAACATGCCGAGTGCCACCAGGAACACTTCCGGGAACATGACCCCTCTTCGACCCTCCCTCTTCGGTGTCAGGCAGCGCATCCTTTCCATCCGAAGCTCGAACCTGATCTGCAACTGCCTGATCGCCGGGGTATGTCTCGATCGCAGTGCGACCCGCGGCACGCAGATGTTCGGCGTGATCACGTTGTGTAAGTCACGTTGGGGTCGTAGATTGCAGCCTGATTAATCTGATTGCAGCTTGTGCAGACCAAGGTTTGCTTCATTCCTCTCGCTCAGACTGCTTAACCCACTTGGATCATTATGCATGTGTCTCCTCGCCTCGCTTCTGGGGCGTGCGTAATGAAACTGAACTGAATGTCGCACTCACCGTCTTCCTGAGACCTTCATGTCCTTCCTCTTCTGCTGAGACAAGCTGGTGGCCCCAGCCATTCTCCTTGTGACCGAGCAGGAACTCTACGCATATCCGCTCTCCCAAGTCTGCGCATCCGCCCACTGCCAACGCCGAGGTTCCAGCTCGGCGACGCGCGGTGGCTCAATTGACAAAACTCGGAGGCTGGCCCGAATTTACTCCGGAGGACCCACCATGAGCAAGCACTCAAAGACGACTGAAAAGGACAGACCAGGACGCCTGGATCCTTCCATTGCTTCGCATGGACTGCAAGCCCACTCGCCGAGACCGGCGCCGGGCTGGCTTGAAGCTTGTCCAGCCCCCCCCTCACACATGCCGAAGAGTGGGCGAATGTCCGGCGCCCACTACTGCGCTTAACCGCTCGCCTTTGCCGGACGTATGAATCAAGACCTTTCACGGAGCCGAGAGGAATGCAGGTATGCATGACGTGAGCGACGTGCGACGCGGCCGCATCTGCGCCGCTGAGTGACTCGTGTGACACTTCCTAACGAGATAGAGGTGAACGTCCTCACAGTGTCACACTGCAGAGAGATGTACCGCTGCTCCGGAACGCCGCTCCCGGCGCAGTAAGTAACGCTCGGGGCCAACCATCCCCGCTGGCCTCTCCCCCGGCACGGCAGAGTGCAAGTTTTCGTTTTTTTTTTTCGGGCAAGAATTGTTTCCACGACGATCAGTCTCGTAAACCACTAACACTCCTCGCAACGCGGAGCAGAGGAGAGGGGAGGAGGGGAGGAGGGGCGGCCACGCGGCCGCAAGGGCGTCTCCCTGGGGCCTCCTGGGGCTTGCTCGATCGAGCCCAGCTTTGGGTCCAGCTCGGTGTGTAGTATCCTGCACCAATACGCCAGGGCCGCGGACTCTCCAGGTGCTTACTGCTAGGGGCCGCATGTCGCGCCTCCGCCGCCGGTACCGGGTACAGCCTCCGCGGCCAGTCGGAAGCGGCCTTGTGCGCCAGTGAACGCCTCGTTAAACCGCTGTGTGCTTGGCGTTTGGCGGGGACACTTTACGCGTCAGCGGCGGCTGTCGTGCAGACTCCATGAGGCGCTCCGTGGGCGCACGACTGGGCGTGTGGGTTTGCGGGCGTCGGACAGACGGACATTCTGCGTCGGCTGGAGTGCAGCCCGACGTACCCGACGTACCGATGTTGGAGGGGCTGCAAGGAAGCAAGCAGCCCACGACACTTATGCATGCCGTCAGTTCTGTGCTCCAAACTCCAAGCCGAGCACGACGAGCCCTGTCGGTGGGCGCAGTCTTGTTCTCGCGCAATGCATGCCCATGTCGTCCACTGGATGAATACGGTTTCAGGAGCGCTAAGGGAGTGTGCATCTCGTTGGAGCCGTTTGAGACTCCCGCTTAATGGCCACACCGCCTCTAGGCGCTCTATCTGTTGGGTCCCAGTTGGGTCGAGCCCCTTGGGGTGCCCCTTGTCTTCCGGCGTCGCAGAGGTGCACCCGGTCGAACAGCCGCTTGCAGCGCTGGCGCTTTCGGTTCGCCCATTGCATGCGACCTTGGCCCCATGCTGTTCCGTCCTCCCCGCTGAGCCGCTGACGCGCTTTATAAATGCGCTTGTTGGAGCGGATCTCTTTATAGCTACGGCTGTGGGTTGTGCTTAGGTGTGCTTGGTGCGCGCCCGGCTGTCCCGAGAGCCTAACTGCATTATGCACTTTGAGGCGGCGCGCGAAGCATTGGAAGGAAAAACTTTCACCTGCAGTACATAGCAAGTCGAGTGGGTTCCAGTAGTGGGCAGTGAGCAGAGTCGAGGAGGAGCTTGGCTTACGAGAGGACCCTGGAGGGGTCAGGGTCTGGATGTTCCTTTGTGTGCCTGGCGCATCACCAGGTTGGCCCAGTCTGCAAAAAGTTGATCGTCCTCCACTCCGACTCCACGAGCAGTAAGGGCTAGCTCCTGGCCGAACATCTGCGCCAGGGGAGGGAGTCAGTACTGTAGTGTGTTGCGCGCTCGGCTGGATCAGCGGAGCAAAGCACTGGACGCTGTCAATTGGCCTCGCGCATCACTGCTCAGGGTCGCCGCTTCAACTGAACAACGAACCCAGACCAGCGAGGGGCCCAGTGACCACCACCACAGAGCACATCCTCGCCGTGTGCAGCGTACCAGCCAGCCAGCCAGCCAGCCAGCCAGTCCTTGTCGGGTGACCATTGCAATCTTGCTACTCCATCTTATTCTTTTCCATCATCCATCGCTGGCTTGGCCGCCGCGGACCATTACCTTGGCCACATTCTGTAACACTAACCCCCCTTCTTCATCTTCTTCGACCCCTTTGACACCTTCAACTCCTCCTTCGACGTTCCGACGCGCGACACCGACTGACCCCCCTTCCTCTTCTCCTTCGCCGACGCCCTCCTTTACCCCTCCTCCTTTCTTGACCTCACCGTCGACTACTTCTTTCTCCCCCACATTCCCCTTCGCCTGACTCAGGCCCCGCCGCCATGGCCAAATTCACGGACAAGATCGCCGACAAGCTCGGCGACCACCCCGTGTCGCACCACCTCCGGGGGCGCAAGTGGGGCGAGATGCTGACGTCGCTGCTGTTCTCCCTCGTCGTGCTCGCTCTTATCGGTGTGTGGGCCGCCGCGACAGCAGGTTATGAGACGGCGTCCAAGATGTCGCCCGACTGGAACATGACGGACAACGACCACTGGTTCGCCAAGTTTACCCCCCCGCGCGCCCCGCCCCTGTGCCAGCCCGCGTTCATCAACACGGGCTCCGAGTTCTACACGACCAACGGCATCTTCCTCTGGCAGATGGGCAAGGGCTTCAACGTGTCTGCCGAGAAGGCGTTTGGTAATAACGACACCACCGTCAACTTCAACTCGACGCTGCAGGAATACTCGGACTACACACTGTCGCACTGCGATGTGTCTGGACGTGAGTCACGCGCTTCTTGGCCCGTAAACTGACGCGTGTAGTGCAGATCGACATGGACCTCCGTGGCGCCGAGGTCGCGGTGCAGATCTACGCGACGTGCATTGACCCGACGTGGCCTGCGCTCCTCCGCTCCGACGTCAAGTTCTCCGTCAACCCCGCGACTGGCATCGACAACTCGCTCTGGTACGGCGATGTGATCCAGCCCGAGAGCAAGGAGTCGAACGACATCGTGTCCCCGATCCAGGACCTCGCCAACGACATGTGGAAGCGTCAGCGCGCCATGTATCTGAACACGACTGGCAACGACTATCCGCTCGTGCGCGGCTTCCGAGTGCGCAACAGCAACAACTGCGCGTTCGAGACCAAGGACAAGAAGTCGTGCTTCGAGAAACCTCTCCAGTGGAGCAACGACACGGATGGCTTCTACATGTACCCGAACCTGACGATCAGCCAGACCAACTACGAGCCCATCGTCTGGAACGTGACGACCAACAACCTCGTTCAGGCCGTCATCGCGGCGGCGAGGTACGATTTCGGTGCTAACATGACCAACAATCTCTTCTCGAACAACACTGTCAAGGGCCAGATCATCCAGACCCAGGACTCGCCGCGTCTCGTCAACGTCACCGACGCCAACTACCCCATGAACCCGCTCAGCGGTGCGCGCGCCTTCCTGGCGACGCCCGAGTTCGCTCCCGCCGGCATCGCACGCGTCCGCACGAGCTACCTCTGCATGGTGATGCGCATGAAGAAGCCGGCCGACTTTGTCGTCTCCGTGCTCGGTTTAATGTTTGCCCTGTTCGGTGTCGTGTTCACAGCCCTCGCATTCCTCTTCCACAAGATCACCGGCCGCACCGTCGGCGGTGGTCCCGCGCTCATCGGTGCTCCCGCGCCGATTGACATTGTGCATGAAGGCGAAGAAGAACAGGCACTCACAGACAAGGACGGCAACCCGAACGAGCCGCGCGGTCCCAACGGAAACCTCCCGATGCGCTCGAACAGCGCGGCCGACACGCTCGCGTTCGGCGCAGGTGGCAAGCACAACAGCTTTGGCAATCTCTCCCAGCTTACGGGCAAGAGCGGAGGCGGCGGCGGTGGTGGTGGCTTCGGAGCCGCCGGCTTTGGCGCTGGCGCCCGCAGCAGCTCCGGATTCGACCTGTCGTCCATGGCTGGTAAGGCTGGTGGCGGCGGTTCCATGCTCTCCATGGCTGGTGGTCTTGCCGGTGGCCTGATCTCTCGCGCCTCCGGTGTCGACCTGTCCAGCATGTCTGGCAAGGCCGGCGGTGGTGGCTCCGGCATCAACCTCTCCTCCCTCGGCGGTGCCGGTGGCAGCGGCTCCGGTCTCAATCTCGCGGGTATGGCTGGCAAGGCTGCCTCTGGCGGTGGCTCTGGTCTCTCGCTTTCTGGCCTTGCTTCGCGTGCTTCCGGCGTCGATCTGCAGGGTATGGCGAACAACATGGGCGGCCTGCAGCCTCCAAACGGCACCTCCGGCTCGGGCTTCAACCTCGCTACTCCTCCTATGTCTCGCCTCTCGTCCTTTGCCTCGCAGTACAATCCGTTCAAGGGAAACGCTGCCGCTGCTGGTCTCGGCGCCGCCGCCGGTCTGGCTACCGGGGCTGGCGTCGCTGCGGCTTCCAAGCACCAGTCTGGTAACAGCGGCGACACGACTTCTGACGGTGGTGCTTTAACGGCCGTCAACTCCGAGATCGGCAGCACCTCCCAGCTCCTCGGCCAGTACAACGTCAGCAACCCCTACCTTCCTTCGCCGGGCAGCTCCCAGATCCCGCTTTCTTCTTCGTACCCCAACATGCCCACGATCCCCGACAACAATGACCACCCGCCCATCGCTGGCTACGTCCCGACCAGCGGCGACGACTATACGCCCCGCCAGAGCGAAGACCCTGCTGCTGCTGCTGCTGGTGCCGCCGGCGTCGGCGCTGCCGCTGGTGCCGCCACTGGTGCGGCCGGAGCAGCTGCTGCCGGATACGCCCCCCTTCCGTCTACCGCTGGCATTGGTGCCAACAACGTCACTGGCAACTACTTCAACTCGTCTCCCGAGACCATGGCTCAGGCGCAGATGCCGCAGCAGGCCAACCCCGCTGTTCCGGGCATGCCCGCGGCTCCTGCTGCCGCTGTTCCGGCCCTGGGTACGCGCGAGGCTGAGGCACAGCAGTTCGGCGCGGGTGGCTTCATCCAGCCCAACCAGAACAGCTTCGCGGGTCGTCCCGAAGTCGTTGGCCAGCCCATCGCTACCCCCGCGCCCGCCGCTAGCGGTGTCCAAGCTCCCTCGCCCACGTCTGCCAACTTCTCGAACCTCGTCCCCGGTGTCGCGGGCGGCGTGCTCGGTGGAACCGCCGCTGCGGCCGCCCTCGCAGCCGGAGCGCGCATGAGCTCCTCGCCCGTCGGAAGCCCCGTCGTCTCGCCCCCGCCTCACCTCCCCGCTGTGCAGAGCATCGACCTGAACCACTCTCCGGAATCGGAGCAGCCTCCTGTGGTGCCCAACCAGCCCTACGTCGAAAACGCGCAGGGCATGGCCGGCCTCACGGGCCAGCAGCCCATGTCGCAGGCGTCGGGACACAACGTCACCCAGGGCGCGACTGGCAACCTCGCCCAGAACATTCAGAACGCACCTCAGACGTTGCAGAACTTCCAGGGTATCCCGCGCGACATGGCGCAGAATGTGCAGGCTGCTGTTCCGCAGAACCTACCGGCCAGTGTCCCCCAGGGCGCTCCGCGTGACATGGGCGGTATGCAGAACGCGGCCATGGCCGGCCTCGCTCGCGCTGGCCTTGGTGCCGGTGCTGCTGGCGTGATGGGCATGGTTAACAACACGCGTGAGCGCGCCCAGAACATGCCCCAGAGCGCCCAGGGCGTCGTTTCGAACGTCCAGCAGCAGCTTCCCGCCCACCTCCAGAACGGCGCTGATCGCGCCGTGCCCTCCCCCATCAACCCCGGAACGGGTGCGCCGGTGCAGCGCGGCCTCGACTCGCCCGAGATGCCCGACCCCAGCGCGACGTCGCCTACCTCGATCCCGACCCCGAACGTGCCGACTGCTCTCCCCGTTCCTTCTGGAGAGACTGCCGGCGCTTCGCCCATGAGCCAGCCTTCGATCCTCGGCTCGGACCAGACGACCCCCACTGGCTCCACCCCCGGCCCGACGCCCACGGCGATGACGCCCTCCGCGACGCGTGACGGTCCCAGCGTACCGGGCATGACGCCTATTGGCCTCGCACCCGAGACGGCCACGGCGACCTCGTTCGACGGCCGACCCATCTCTGCCTTCTCGACCGACAGCGTTTACTCGCAGCGCACGAGTCCCGGCCGCCGTACCTCCATGCTCCCCGTTCCCGAGGGAGACAACGAGATCCCCGCCGTGCCCGCCATGCCTCCCCACCTCGCTGCCATGGGCCGCGTCCCCTCCACCACTGACACTCCTTCATCTTCTTCCAACCTTCCCCTCGCTGCCGCCGCCGCCGGTGCCGGCGCGCTCGGAGCGGGTGCCGCTGCACTTGGCCTCCGCAGCGCCGACGGGTCTGGTCTCCCCACGCGCTCGAGCATGGGTATGCCCACCAGCCCAGGAGCGCCCGTGACGGGTCTTCCGAGCGCGGGCGTGGCGACCTCTCCCGAAGTGCCGACGAGCGGCCTCCCCGCCTCGTCTTCGATGAGCTACATGACCCGCGGCATGCGCACCAGCGCCGGCCCGCCCATGCGCCGCCCCTCGCCTCCCGACATCACGGTCCCCAAGCCGTTCGCGACGATGGGCATCCCGACCTCCCCTGGAGCGCCGAACGCGCGCCACACCTCTGCCGGCCCGCCTGCCGGATACTTCCAGCCTACCGACCCCGCCACGCCCACCACTCCTCTGACCCCGCGCGAGTCCGACTCGCTCCTGAACCGTGACGAGTAAAACGATACAGCTTGAAGGGTAATCAGTTATGGCTTCGTGTGGGTCCGACATTTTCCTCGACAAGATCAATGGCTTTGATAGATCATTTGCAAAACGGACGATAATCAGCATTATGCATTGCAAACGTGTACACTACAATCTGCCTGGGTGCATGCGCGAGTCCACTAACAATGAACAGCGCAGACAAGAGGAGGCCGAAGCTTAGGTCGTAGGGGTCAACAGCCACAACCCGCTTTTTGCCACCTGCAACGCAGCGGGACCAATCGGCTGCCCGCGAAAACATCAAGTCCAGCGGCAGTTGCGTCATGACCCAATGTCCCGGCGATCATCTCTTTTTTCCCTTTCTCCGCTCTAGAAATCGAACACACACAGCGGGGACCCGACAGACAAGCATCATGAAGCTCGTCGGGAAACAGATCGAGAAGGATGGGTCGGTACGTAGGACTTCCGTTCCGAGCCCCTGCGCTCGTGCTCGCCGGCTGGCTGGATGGCTCTCACTCTCGCTCTCGTCGTCTTGCTCGAGCTCGTTACTGACATGCAGGGCTGGGTCGACCTCATCCCCGAAGACGAGGAGGACATGTGGCACGTGTACAACCTGGTGTCTGCCGGTGACACAGTGCGCGCCAAGACGGACCGGAAGGTGCACACGCAGTCGTCGACGGGCACAACGAGCTCGTTCCGCGTCACCATGTCGCTCGCGATCATAGTGAAGAAGACCATGTTCTCTGCCGCGGCATCGAGCGAGACGACGGGGGACAAATCGGAGGCCCGCGCCGTGATGAGCATCACGGGGCAGGTGACGGAGGCGAACGACTGGGTGCGCGTCGGCGCGTACCACACGCTGGAGCTGGAGCGGGGTAGGAAGTTCCGCCTGAGCAAGGGGACGGGGTGGGACAGTGTGGCGCTGGAGCGGATCGAGGATGCAACGAAGGCGGGACGGGGGGCCGAGATCGGCGCCGTCGTGTGCGGCGAGGGCACGGCCGCCATCTGCCTGTTGAGCGAGCACATGACGGTGGTGCGACAACGGATCGACGTGCCCATTCCCCGCAAACGTTCCGGAACCTCCGCACACGACAAGGCCATGGCCAACTTTCTCTCGACCGTGTATGCCGCCATCCTCCGCCTGATTCCCTTCGATTCGCTCAAGGCCGTCGTCATTGCCAGCCCCGGGTTCACGAAGGAGACGCTGTACGACTATGTCTTCCAGCAGGCAACCGAGACGGGGAACAAGGCGCTCCTCAACTCCAGGCCGAAGTGGGTCAAGGTCCACTCCAACACGCCGCATGTGCACAGTCTCGTCGAGGCCCTCCGCGACCCGGGCGTCGCCAAGATGCTCCAGGGCGCCAAGTTTGCGCGCGAGGGTGTGGCGCTGGACAAGTGAGCACTCCTTCTGTGCCATCGCTGCGCTCCGCTCGCTCAGGCTAACGCTGACGCCAGGTTCCACAAGATGCTGGCCACCGACGAGCTCCGCGCGTGGTATGGGCCGCAACACGTCGCCCTGGCCGTCAACCGCGGCGCGGTCGGCACGTTGCTCATTTCCGACGAGCTGTTCCGCAGCAGCGACCCCGAGACGCGCAACAAGTACGTCGACATGGTCGAGGCGGTGCGTGCACGGGGCGGCGAGAGTGTCATTTTCTCGTCCATGCACGAGAGCGGAAACCAGCTCAACCAGCTCAGTGGCATCGCCGCCGTGCTCACGTACCCGCTCGATATTGAGATTGTCGAGATGGAGGAGAAGGAGGAGGCGGAGCGGCTCGCGCGCGAGGCTACGCCGAGGACGCAATAGTCCTCCACCCTCGATGGTTGTCTCTCAAGGGTGAGGGCGATGGGGCGATGGGGCGATGGCGACGCTTAACGTCCACCGACGGCGTCATGCGCCTGCAGCAGCGCCAAAGACTGCCGCAACGACAGCAAGTCGAGGGCTTAGTACACTCTGCACGCCCCAGAGCACATCCGCGCGCCCCGCGTCCCGCATTATCGTAGAGTCTATATCGTGATGCATGAAACATTAATGCTCATCTACGCCTCCCCTCGTCGCACTCCGAGCCACGGCGCTCGCGGCGCGCGCGGTCTACGGAGCGCCAGTCTCCTTCAGTCTCCCTCCTCTACTACGCAGCTCCTACCTGGCGTTCACGCAAGCCTAGTCCCAGCTAAACTCGTCGCTGTCTCTTGACTTGCCCGGCCTACCCGCTGCGGCGGCTGTCCCGTTGCCTGCCGCGTTCATGCGCGGGGACGTCCGGGGGGAGCCGACGGCCTCCTCGGAAGCACGCGCGCCGCGCTCGATACGCTCCACGTCTGCGAGCGCGCGCTCCATCTCGATCTCCTCGTCGAGCGCTGTGGCCGCCAGAGAGGCGCGGCGCGCCTCGATCTGCGTCACTTGGTTCGCGTGCGTGGTCAGCGGCAGCTGGTGGTAGGTCCCTGAGCGGAGGTGGGCGGCGTAGCTGTACATCAGGAAGATGAAGTAGACCTGGGGTGTGTTAGTTGGGTTCGAGGAGGATTATTTGGCAGTTTTCTAAAGGGTCTCAGAGGTCTCAGAAGGACACCAAGTCCGGTCGACAGAGAGACATGACGCTCGCGCTCGCGCTCGCTGCGCTCGCGTGCTCGCTCGCTCGCGAATGAACCCACCTTGAGCAAGAATCCCACGGCAATGACACCGAGCGCATACCCCTTCTCCTTGTTCCAGATCTCGTGCGCGAGCTGGGCCTGCTTGTCTCGTCCGGCGTCAAGCGGCTCCGTTTCTCCCCGGCTCAGCGCGAGTTCAAAGATATCCTTCTGCGCCTGCGAGTTGAGCACACGCGTGCCGTCGTGCTTCAGCGTGTACCAGTACGCGTAGTAGAAGATGTAGTGGAAGACCCAGGCGATGGCGTGGTCAATCACGTAGAGGTGCGCGACGAAGAGCGACTTCTTGGCGACCTCGAGCTTGATCACGCTCAGCGCCCAGAGGAACGCCCACAGCGTCGCAAAGCTGTAGGCGTAGTACAGGAACTGCCAGAACGTGCCGCCGACAATCACCGTGATCAGGCCGTACACACCGGCGACCTTGTTGATCAGCTGTAAGCTTGTTAGTATCGTCCTCTGCATGTATTGACGCACGCCGAACAGAAGCACAATCTCGCAGCCTGATGTCAGCTAAACCTTTGCGGGGTAAGCTTACCCAGCTTGAGATCGAGGATGCCGAGGAACGAGTTGAACACGGCGCCAGGCGTCATGCGGCGCATGTTGACCCTCATGGCGGCGTGCGGAGTTGTCGGGTGTGTTTGTTGTTTGTTGTTGAGGTCGTGGAGAAGTCGGCGACGTCGAGAGCGTCCCAACGCGCCGTCGACAGCTCGACCTGAAAGGGTGTGCTACGGCCCCGACTGGAGCCGCGCGCAGCCTTGGCTGGCTGGCTGGCTGGCTAGTGATAGCGGTGCGGCGATGGCACGTGGTCTGACGTTCCTAGCTTGCTGACGTGGGAGCAAGTGTCCAACTGATAAGCACCCCGGCCTTCATCTCGGTCACGTGAAGCTCTCTCTGGCAAAGTGCCACACTCCCGCCATCCTCGGGAATACGACGGTGCGAGGCAAAACTGGCAACGGAGGCAAACGCACGCGACGACCCGCAAAATTCGTTGGCACCCAGCGCGAGACGCCTCCCAGCGACTGACCGCTGCCAGCTAAAGCACTGTTCGAGTTTTGTGCATTCTCCTAACCGTCAACCTCACCTGCATCGATCAAAAATGGCCCCCAAGAAGTCCAAGTCCGCCAAGTCCTCGGAGAACATCAACTCCCGTCTCCAGCTCGTCGTCAAGTCGGGCAAGTACACCCTCGGCTACAAGCAGGCCCTCAAGCAGCTCCGCAACGGCAAGTGTGAGTAGAATCCGACACTTCTACTCGGCCTCAAGCAAAAGTTTTCCGCGCGACGATTCCCAGCAAGATCCTCAGCCAGCATTTCGACACAAATGTGCACACAACTCACCCTTTGATTCGTGCGGGATTGTTTTCTGGTCCGCGGCGTCTCGGCGTGCTGGAGCGACAGCGGAAAGACTTTGGAGGTTAGATTGGACCAACTTTTGGATCGCCTCTACATCTCTTCTCTGCTTTCGCTGAGAAGGCTTACGCCGACGCCGCGCTGCAGACCGATCCCGCATGGGGACCGGAGTCAAGCTGAGATGGAATCCCCGGAGCTTGGCCGAGATGGCACCCCTTTTGTCTTGTTACTAACGTTTGAACAGCGAAGCTCATCCTCATCTCCAAGAACTGCCCTCCCCTTCGCAAGTCGGAGCTTGAGTACTACGCCATGCTGTGAGTGTCCCCCTCGGGCTGTTATTTTGAGCTCCGCTGACAACCCTCAGTTCCAAGACCTCTGTCCACCACTACGAGGGCTCCAACGTCGACCTCGGCACCGCTGCCGGTCGTCTCTTCCGTGTCGGTGTCATGTCCATCCAGGACGCCGGTGACTCGGACCTCCTCCAGGTCGAGACTGCCTAAACGCACCAAAACCTTGGGACTTAGGTCGATCTGATGCATGTATAACAGGCATTTCATCCTGGACAATAGTTGCATTTGGGACTGACAGTGACTGACTGACTGCTCGTGTGGCAGGATGCGGGGTGAGGGCGTTCATACCAGCGCATGTTCAATGCAATGACGATGCATGCTAGCTACGGGTGATCTGAACGACCTCGACGCGCGCACCAAGATCCAACGCCGTGTCCCAGAATGTCGGATTCTCCCTGCTCATCGGCTGAAGGGGAAGGAGCTCGGTCCTAAGGGAAACCGCATCTGTTGTCAGCTATCAGTCCGCACTTCAGCTAAACATACCACACCGCTGCAGGAAGAGCTTGAACGTGTCCTCATTCCGCACGGTAGCGGCGAGGATAGCCTGTCGCCCATCCTCGAGCAGCGCGGAGAGCGCGTCCACGAGCAGAGGCACAATGTCCGGGTCGTAGATCTGGCGTCAGCTAACACTACAGGCCCAACAGCTGAGCGGATAGACTCACGACATCGGCGGCGACAATGTCCCTCCCCTTCGCCTCCTCCCACACCCCTGGGCGAGAGTCGCCCCTCGCATCGGCCCAGTCGAGAGCCTGCGCCTTGTTATCCGGGATGCCGTCTGCTCGTCAGCCATGCGGTCGGCTCAGGGAGCTTACTGATCTCAAAGTTCCGACGCAGTCGGGTGAGCGGCGTCTGTCTCGCCCCCGGCTCGTCGCAGGGACACTCGGCGCCGTCGCAGTCGCCTAGGTCTGTAGCGAGGACGTCGTGGCCCAGCTGCGTCAGTAACGTGCTCAGGAACCCGGTGCCGGCGCCGAGCTCGATCACTCGTGGTGACAGACGCACGGCGCCGCGAAGCAGGTGGTGACCCAGGTGAAGCGAAGCTGTCCAAGTTCGCAAACCTGTGCTGCCGGAGGACACGGCGACTTGCTCCTCGAGCAGGGTTATACGGCCCTCGCGCGACGTTCTTGCATGAATTAGCTTACGCGAGAAAGCACAGCTGCACATACGTCCTCCTGATGGTCAGCTTCAGATCAACATAGCTGCATACTCACAAGATCCCCTCTGCCGAGCTGGAAGTCAGCTTCATAGGTAGTCATACAGCCGCGGCCTACCTAGCCCTGCTCGTCAGTTCATATGCCGACAGCAGCTGAACTCACGTTTCTCTCTGCGCCACACTGGAAGTCAGTTTGAACGAAGCGAACCAGCTGGACCCACGAATGTCTGCGAGTTAGCTTGTGCACAGCGTGCCGTGGCTGGTTAACTCACAAGGGTCCATTCCTGAGGCTGATGGTCAGCTTACGCGGTAGCAGCGCTACAGCTGGACGTACCCCGTTCTGAAGTCAGCTTCGCTGCGAAGCTTCAGGAACCTGGCAGACTCACGTCGCAATCGGTCCGGTGCTGATCGTTAGCTCAATCCGCACGAAGAAAGAGCTGATACGCACGTTCTGTATGTCAGCTTCTACTGCTCCGCCACCAGCTCACATATCGCATTGTCGCGTCCTGAGTGTCAGCTATCTTAAGGCGATCGAAGCTCGTACGCACGTAGATCTCTCGTGAGCTTCCTACGGCCAATATCATAGCTTACTTCTTGCCTCTTCCTTGGCTGAATGTCAGCTCTTCGCGATCAGATCTGAGCTGAGACATACCTCAGTCTGCATGTCAGTTCTGCGTCGAAAGTTCAGACAACTCACCCTACAAACGCAGACCTGTGTGTCAGCTGGTTGTAGTGCAAGCGAAGCTGAACACGCACCCTCTGTCTGTCAGCTCGTAAGAAGGGCGCGCAAAACTGCGACTCACGCATCTTCCCCTGCAGAACTGATCATCAGCTGAGCATCATCAAGGATCTAGCTGAAACGCACGTTCTGTTCGTCAGCTGCGCACCACGGGGACGGTAGCTTACGTTCTTCCTTCTCCCAGCCTGCTGGTCAGCTACTCTTCCAACCCTGGCTAGCTAAACGTACCTATCTCTGCATGTCAGCTTGGTACCAACGTGCCACAGCTGGTCAGGGAACTCACGTTGTCGTCGGCGCACTGCATCTCGTCAGCTTAGACCTCACGGTTCGACAGCTCACTCGTAAAGGAACGTCTTGAAGCTCTGCTTCGGCCTGCGCGTTAGCTTTAGAAGGAAGTAGTTAAGCTCACGCTCCGGCGTCGCCTGCGCCTACGGCTAGGGAAGCGACGGTTTCGTAGATTCGCTCGTCGACCTGGTGTCAGCTACCGAAATTCCCTCAGCTAATCGCGTAAAGCTTCCTCCAGTGTCTATCCACACCACTTCCGGACCTAGAATGAGGGAGAGTACGAGGGTACACAGTAAAGGAGGGCGAGGGAAGGCACAGTGGAACAGAGGGAAGATGCAGATCAAGTGGAGGAAAGGTTACTCACCTCCTCCACACCTTCACCGAGCATGATCCCCTTCTCGAGCACGGGGAGGACGCGTCGCCAAAACTGTCTCGCATACTCGCGTTCGGGGGCTGGCGGGTCCTCGTCGAGCAGAGACAGGAGGGTGTCGTGACCTTCCTCGCTTGCCAGCACGGAGGGTGTCGGAACAGAAAGCAAGTATGCGGGACAGAGGGCGTAGTACTGCCTCCGGAGCAGCTGGAGTCCGTCCATTTCTCCTGTACTCCTGATCGCTTTGGCCGAGGTCCAGTTCGAGGTCGAAAGGAGGCGATGAAGGAGTTATGGAGGGTTGAGGTGAGATGAGGTATAGAGGAGCGGAATGTCGGTGAGGTCATGCAAGTTCTGTGGACCTGCGGACATGACCGCAACATTTCGGGGTGGCCCCTGCCCCGTGCCTGACATTGGCGCGCGATCGCATCGGCGCACGCCTATCATCAGGGACTGTGGCCCCGACATGGCCCCCGCTGACCCGCCCCGCGCCTCCCCCGCCTCGTCTCATCCGCGCGTCCGTGGTCTTCTCCAGTCCGGTCGTGCTCGGTGAACGCACTTCCTTCTGTGCACCCGGGATCCTTTGGCGCGCCCACACGCCCACCATGCTTCCATGCTGCGTTCTTAACGCCCAGCGTGTCCGAATAGATTGCATAAATCGTGAGATGGAAAGGGGATGGGTAAAAGGCTAGTTTTACTCGCTGCACGGGACGGGGTACCTGGCCACACCCGCCGCCTGCTGCGTTCACTATGTTGACTGTGCTGGCAATGATCGTTACGGGCGCTGGACTGGTAGCGCTCACTACGCTCACGCTGCTGACGCTGCACGCGCTTAGGCGCTCTTGGCGCGGACGCCGGCGGCCTGCTTGGCCCAAACCTTCTGGAGGGCCATGTACGAGGTGATGGTACCGCAGAGACCGACAAAGCCCTCGGACATGTGCGTGTAGCCAAGGTTGTTGGCGGGGATGAAGATGTCGAGCGAGTCGCCGATGAGCTGGCTCATGATCTGCTGGCGCTGAGCGAGGAGGGCACGGCCCTGCTTGCGGCGCTCGGCCTCGTCGGCCGCAGCGTCCTCGGGAGCCTTCTCCGATGAGGCGGCGCGGCCGGCGTCCGCACGGACAGCAAACCGCCTGGCCTGAGCACGGAGGTTGGCCAGCGAGGCAAGAGACGAGATGATCGAGAGCGTGAGACCGCTGATCCATGCCTTGTTCGAGATACGAGACACCTTGGCAGCCTTCCTGTGACGAGTTAGTGACGCACACAAACAGGCGAACTCACTCCTTGTCAAACTGCAGGAACTTGATGCTCTGGAGCCAGACGAGCGTGTCAGTCGACAGGAACACGGCGTAACAGAGCTGACGCGCGAACTGCGTCGTCTGCGCGATCCTCTGAGTGCGGGGAATACCGGCGCTGCTCGTCAGCTCACGTTAGGAACTTGTAAGCTTACAGAGGCTGCTCGCTAATGTTGAGGGCAGAGCGGAGGTTCTCAAGGGGCTTGAAGATACGCATCACTATCGCGGGTGTCAGTCCATGTATTGCCGGATCCCAGGAATTTTGCCACGCTCGAGCACTCACTCTTACGGCCCATGCCAAGACCACCCTTGAGGGCATTGAAGCGGGCGGCGGCCTCGACGAGACCACGACGACCGTACGACCAGGCGAGGATACGCGAGATGTACTGGATGAGACGGTAGGTCTGGAAGTGTCAGCAAGAGTAGAGGATAGGAGACACGAACCTTATCACGGCCGATGGTGGTCGCAAGGACGGCGAGGAAGGTGGAGATCTGGGGGGAGTAAAGGACCTTCTGAGCGATGGTCATGGTGGGCGATGTGTGTCCGGGGGGAAGAGTGTGAGAGGGAGGTAGAGAGGAGAGAGAGGGAAAAGAGCGTGGAGAGGGTGGGGAAGTGGTTGACAAAAGGTGGTGGTGGGAGTGTGGGTGGTGGATGTCGAAGCGACGAAGCAGCGTGCAGAGGACGAGCCGGGGGGTCGGCTTGGGAGGGCTCCTATTACCCGGTCGGTCAGTCGGTTGCTCGGGTGACGGAGTTCTCAAGCGTGCGTCACACGTGGGAGTCTCGTGGGCAGCAGCCGAAAGTAAAACAGGGGCACGCAGATAAAGAAGTCGACGCGATTGACTTCTCTTCCGTTGTGTTCAGGGCTGACCCTGGGAGTACGTGCCTGTCTGAGAGCCGTTGGCTTTCAGGTGACATGACGATGGCAGGAACACAACAACAACATTCACTAGACACACACACAACATCCTACTTAACCTTTGGTATCCTCCTCACACACTACTACTACTACTGCACCCTGTTCCTCACCACCGGAACACACATCTCCTCGTTCCTCCTTTACACACTCGCCTGGCTCATCCTATACCGCCGACGACATCACCCCCGCATCATTCTCCTCTCCGCGAGGCGAATGCTTGCGACGACATCGGCGCTTCCCCTGCGCCCCTAGGCCTTCCGACACCTCACACATAAACACCCACGGCCCTCCGCGAACCCTCGCTCGACTCTTCTCCATCACCCGTCCCCTCCTCCTCCTCAACAACAACAACAACACAGCTCACATTATGGCATACCTCGCCGACGAGAATGCCATGCGCATCTGCGGTACGTCTGCCACTCAGCTGCCTTAGCAGACACTGACATCCCTAGTCCGACCACGACCGTGGCACCCGGAGAAAGAGGCCCCGTTTCTTGCGCAGCATGTCGACATGCCCTTCTTCCTCGGAGAGGGCAACTTTGCTCAACCCAAGAAACCCCCCTCGACCGGCTCGCTGCGCGAGATCGTCGGTGAGTCCTCTTGTTTTGACTGCTGGTCTGTGCTTGGATCCGTGCTGATGCAAACATTCAGAGGTCATTGACAACCGTCAACTCGACTTTGACAAGCCTCCACCAGGCGGAGTGTCCAAGAGGGGAGAGGTCGGCGCCAAGCGTTACAAGAACCGGAGGTGGGTGCATACCCGGTGTCCTGGCTGACCCAGCAGATATGTCTTCGATCATGTTTTCAAGATGGCCGCTTCCCAGGAGGAGGTGTACGAGAACACCGCCAAGCCTCTCCTCGAGGGTGTTCTGAAGGGCTTCAATGCGACTGTGTTCGCCTACGGAGTGAGCCACTCAACTGGTACGATAGCTAATACCAGGCCACCGGATGCGGTAAAACGCACACGATTTCCGGCAACGAGAACGACCCGGGAATCATCGTTCGAACCATGCGCGACCTGTTCATGATGATTGAAGAGACCAAGGACCGGTTTGACACGCGTGTCGAGCTCTCCATGGTCGAGATCTACAACGAAACGATCCGCGACCTTCTCAGCGACGGCTTCCCGGCGATGCCAGTCCACGGTTTGAAACTCATGGAGAACGAGAAGGAGCGAGTCACGATTGCGAATGTCACAATCAAGGCGCCGACCACCGCCGACGAAGTCATGGACCTCGTCATGTTAGGAAACGAGCGCCGAAGCACCTCGTTCACCGCTGCCAACAGCCAGTCCTCACGATCCCACGCCGTTCTTCAGATCAACGTCACGCGCAGTGCGCGACGGGCCGACGTCGACTTTGAGCGAGAAGAGATCAGCTTGGACACCAACTCTGCCACGTTGTCGATCGTCGATCTTGCCGGAAGTGAACGTGCGTCTGCGACGCACAACATGGGTGCACGCATGAAGGAGGGTGCGAAGATCAACCAGTCCCTGCTCGCCCTCAGCAGTTGTATCGGTGCCCTCTGTCTCGCCCAGCGTAGAGGTTCGCGGCCGCACGTGCCGTACCGCAACTCCAAACTCACCCGGCTTCTCAAGTTCTCGCTCGGAGGCAACTGCCGCACTGTCATGATCGTCTGTGTGTCGCCCAGCTCGCGCGACATCGAGGACACGAGCAATACACTGACGTGGGCGAACAAGGCAAAGGACGTCAAGACGACAGTCTCGCGTAACGTTGGCGGCCACCAGGTGTCGGCACGCCAATACCTCGAGAAGATCGCCGAATACTCGGAGCGTATCAAGCTGCTCGAGGCTCAGCTGGAGAAGCGCGATGCCGAGTTAAACGGCGTGCGGAAGAAACAGCAGAACGAGGCGCAGCAGCGCATTCGCGACGCCGTGCGCGTCATCACGGATCGCATCGAGACCGACATTGCCGCCATCAAGGATGGTGCCGAGCATCGTGCGCTGTGGGACATTGCCGACCTTGGCCTGACCTACATGGGCAACCGCAAGGACGAGATTGACGTTGACGAGGCTTCAGTCGATCCGGAGGCGGAGAAGGCGCAGTGCCAGAAGGTCATCAACCAGTATAAGAATGCCTACGTCGAGAACCGTTCCGTTCAGGCCAAGGTTCGCCGTGAGCACGAGCTGGCGACTGGCATCGAAGCGCAGATCCAGCAGACCGAAACGCGAACATTCTCTGGCCTCGATGACGTGAACATTCGCAACCTGCATCTTGAGCTTGCTGCCCAGCGCCACCGCATCGCCGAGGCTGTGTCGGACGCCCGCCAGCGTGGCTACCGCACGTCCGCTGCTCGCTTGCAGGACATTCTCGCGCGGTGCATCATCGCTCTGTCGCGTCAGGACACGATGATCCGCCGCAACAAGAACGATGTCGGCGCTCTGATGACCGCGACAGCGGCGCAGCAGTCCGACCTTCTTGCCCAGATTGCGCGCCGCATCACCGGCGCCGCCGATGTCAGCAGCAATGAGCTGCGAGCCATTGTTGACTCGATCGGCACTATGGACAGCCTCCCTCCCCAATCTCCAGCCAAGCCAGCGGTGCCTCCTGTTCTCGCTGCGCTCCGCTCCCCGGACAGCTCGTTCAGTAGTCTGTCGCCGGGCTCGCCTCGCGTCAAGCGCCTCTCGAAGGGCCACGTTGCGGGCAAGCTGAACTCTCCGCGCAAGTCAGCTCCTCGAGCGCTGCGGCGATCGTCCCTCGGCCCGACGGCGAAACCGGCACGAACAGCGCGCTTTGCAGATGAAATGGACCTTGAGACTGTGCACCACTTCTCTCAGCACGGCAACGACACCTCCAATAGCATGGAGGTTCTCGACGACTCGGCCGATTGGGAGGAGGTGGCGGAGACGGTGAAGCCGATCCCGGCGAGCAGGCTGCGCGTTTGCTCGACGCCGGCACCATTCACCGTCAGCGAAGAGGCGCCCGCTCCGCCCCCGCCAGCGCCTGCACTGGCTCTTGCACCCATGCCCACCACCACAGCTAAACCTTCGCCATCGCGGCCCCCGTCCTCTGCATCTAACCACGAGCCCAAGGCGTCGCCGATGTCTGAGTCGATCCCGGAGTGGAAGAAGAACCGTATGCTTCTCGGCAAGTCCTCCATGAGCAACTTGAACGGTGGCGGAGCGCCATCATCCCCCAACACATCTGTACAGGACGGTTCACCGATGAACCGCTCCATGGCTGGTTTAGGCTTAGGCCGCCCCGTGCGACGCCCTGGTGCGCCTCTCGGCGAGCTGAAGCAGTTACCCAGCTTGCGAGCATCGGTGTCGTCGCGGCTCATGGAGCCAACCGCATCGTCCGCGGCCCGTAACAAGGGAGCTACGGAGACGCCGTCCCCCGCCCCCGTTCCGGAAAGCAGGCGCATGAGCATGAGCGTGCGCAACGAGCGGAAGAAGCTGCACAAGGCAGCTCCGTACGGGCGCAAGGTCAGCCTGATCCCCTCCCCTGTCCATTCGCCCGGCACGTCGCCGCGCGGCTCGCTCACGGGCAACAACAAGAAGAGCCCGCCCAAGAGCAAGACGGCAATGACGCTCAGCCTCGGTCCCGGTGCCGCTACCGCCGGCCTGAGGAAGAGGCCGAGCATGGTCCTCGGCGCGAGCCAGATTGGAAACACGTCCCTCCCGCCCTGGAAGTAGATTGTACTATAGTGTGACACCTGATTAGATATGACATACGCGAGCTGCTGGCGCAGTAAGCAGTGAGTAATGGACTCTTTGTGCATGTGCAGCTTTTTGGTGGCAGTGGTGAACGGGCGTGATCGCAATTTGCCACCCAAGCACCCAGAAAGGGTTAGCCGTGTTTCGGCCAGGTCAGGCGCGGGGTGGAATTGTTTACACGCGTTTCATCGCGACTTGCTTCCTACTTGTCCTCCTCTTTGTCTTTCACTCTGACTTTCACCACACTCACTCCACCTCGATCTTGGACAGAAGTGCAACAGACGGACCCGATGAGCGCAATGACCTTTGCGCCCCGTCGGCCATACATCCTTCTCGCACCGGCGGCGCTGGACCTGCTCCTCCTCACCCAGCCTGGTCCGACATATCTGCGGTTACTCTGCCTCGCGCGCGCGTCTGTTCTGATCGGCTTGACATTTGCTGCCCGATGGCGGAAACGCACACTCGCCCTCGTCGTCCCGCTCGCTAGCGTTCTGGCGTGTGTCTGGGAGACATGCAAGAGTACGCTATACAAGTACCCCAGCGCGCCGGGTGATGGTGATGGAGACGGCAGTGGAGGAGGGAAAGGAGATTGGGACGAGTGGTACGGTCCCGAGGCGAGCGCAACATACTTGGCTGAGGTGAGCTAGCCGGTACGCGCAAATAGCTGACGAGACAGACCTGCGTCCTGGCCCTTGGAGAGATTGTGAGTCCTCCTTCCCCGTCGACGCGCTCTCAACAGCTGGTAAACATAGTGCACAAGCTGACATCAGCTTCTCTACACGCTCCTTCTGCGGTTGACGCCCCGCTTCCCGCCCCCGCGTCCGCCGCAGCATCGGCTCCCGCACAGTCCCCAGACGCCGTCGCCATTACCCGCCGACCGAGGCTTTCTCTTTGGCTCGCTCCGCTCCGCCGCAGCTCTGCGCAAACCCTCACCTCTTGGACCTGGACGCTCGTGCTCTGCCCCCGCGCCTCCCTCTGGCTTGCGTCCATCAGTCTCAGGCGCGACGCTCGGTGAGGATTTGGCGCCGAGCGCATCGTCTGCGTCTCTGTCTTCCGCCTCCGACGCTGGTTCGTTAGGCACCTCGCCCTCCCCCGTCACCGGTCCTAGTCCGGAACGCTTATCGCCCCACTCCCAGAGGGTCGTTAGTGGCTCGTCCTCTGGTTCAGCAGCTTTACGCGCCAAAGAATTGCGTGATGACGAGAGGAGCGAAAGCGCAGACCTGGTGGGACCGCTGCGTGTCTCTCCGCGCACGCTGTATGCCGACCTGCCCCCGCACACCACTGTGGACATTGAGGCCGGCACGTATGATGACGGGTACGAGAGCTCCAACTCTGAGAGCAGCATCATCGACATGCCCCGTCGTCGTGTGGCTCCGCTCGATGCAGAGAGTATAGGAGAAGTTGCCGAGAACGCTTCCGCGAGCGTGATCAGCGTCGTGGCCGGTATTGGGGGCATCGTGCGCCGGAGTGCCAGTAGAGGACTTCTGGGTACGAGTCCGGGATACGGAACGTTTGACCAGTAGTAGTTCTTGAGGACAAAGCTCTCTTTTTTCCACGATTGATACGACTTTAATGACACTGGGATGACTTCTACGCCTCTGCATTTAATGACTACATGCGCTTTGTTCTACGAGGAACAAACCGGAATCTCTCTCTACTAACACCTTGTCCCCTGACTACGCGCGCTGTCTGTACTCGCTGGCTCGCCGCTTACTCCTTCGGGATCGCGCCCAGCTCGTACAGGTACGAGCCGAGGAGCTTTGTGCCGTTGATGTAGTTGCTCGTGTCGATCTTCTCGTTGGTGGAGTGGGCGCCGTCGTCGCCGCGTCCCACAGGCAGGAGGAGAATGTTGATGCCGAGCTCATTGGCAAAGTCGAGCGTGACGGGGATCGACCCTCCCTCGCGGGTGTAGTCGGGCTCCTGGCCGTAGACCTCCTGGGTGGCCTTGTGGGCGGCGCGGTAGCTGTAGTGGTTGGGGTCGGCGATCCACGGCTCGCCGCCATGGTTGGAGACGACCTTGAGGCGGTTCTTGGATCCGAGCTTCTTGAATTCGGCCTGGAGGTAGTCCTCGACGAGCTTGTTCGTCTCGTCCACCGTCAAATTGGGCACGAGGCGGATCGAGAACTTGCCCTTGACGCTGCAGGGGATCACGGTCTTGGAGCCGGGGGCGTAGAACGCGCCCTCGATGCCGTGCAGCGAGAGACTGGGGTTGCGCATCCGGCCCATCAGCGTCTTGACCGTGTCGTCGCTGAGCGTCTGGTCGCCGCCGACCGCGCCCTGGATGTCGCTGATGGCAAAGTGGATCTTCTCGAATTTGGACTGCTCGTCCGCCGTCACGGGCGCGATCAGCTCCTTGATCCCCGGGACGAGGATCTCGCCCTGCGGCGTGACGAGCTTGGACATGAGCGCAATGAGGTCCGTCATCGGCTCGTGGATCGTGCCGCCAAACACACCACTGTGCAGGTCGCGGTCCGGGCCGTCGACGCACACCTCAAAGTAGCAAATACCGCGCAGGCCGTAGGTGAGGCAGGGCGTCTTGGTGTCGAGCCAGTAGTTGTCCGAGATACACATGCAGTCCTGGTTCGCGAAGAAGCCGTCCTTCTCCTTGTGGATGAACTCGGCCAGGCCCTCCGAGCCGCTCTCCTCCATGCCCTCAAAGACCATCTTGAGGTTGACGGGAAGCTCGAGGCCGAGCTTCTTGTGCGCGTCCAGCACGTTCAGCCACGCCATCACGGGACCCTTGTCGTCCGTCGCGCCGCGGCCGTACAGGCGCCCAGATCCAGAGGGGTCCGGCGTCAGCGTGAACGGCTCGTAGTCCCAGCCGTCCTCCTTCAGCGCAGGCTGCACGTCGTAGTGCCCGTAGATCAGCAGGTTCTTCTTCTTCGGGTCGTTGCCGATCTGGCCAATGACGACGGGCGGGAGAGCAACCTTCTCGCCGTCAATCTCGTGCTCGCCGATCGGGCACTTCTTGACCTCGACACCCAGGTCGGTGAGCTCCTTCACGAGGAAGTCGGCCATGTTCTCGACATCCTTGACGTACTGCAGGTTGCCCGAGACCCTGGTTATCAGCTTATCACAGGCCTGACTCGACAGCTTACTCACGAGGGGATCTCGACGGCAGACTTGAGACGCTGGATGAAGTCGTCCTGGTGCTCGTCGACGTACTTGAGGAAGTCGGGGTTGGCTGCCATCGTGCTTGTGTTTGTTCTGGTGGCAAAGATGAAGAGGGGATGGAGGGAGAAAAAGAGGAGAGCGAGATGAGCATGGCGGTAACGGACACGCAGTGACTGGCTGGTTACACTCGTTACCGCATGGGCAACAGGGTCGACACGTGACGTCGCACCCTCCTTTTGCGGGGTCTCCGCCGGCCTCATGCGACGTCGGCACGGAGCTTGCCAAGACTTACGCCGCAGTGTCGCAAAGCGCAGGAATAGCAACGTGACGGATGTACTGAGGAGCGTGCATGCATGCCGGCCGTTGTGGAAGCGAAGAGTGGGTGAGCTGCAGACAACGGCCGGTGTGTCTTTGTCGCATCGTCCGTGGTGTCGTAAGCTTGACCGCCCCTGACGCCATCCGTGGCTTGAACTCGCCGGTGACCAACGGCGACTGGCGAAGAGTGGCGCTCTGGCTGCCTCTGCTCAACTTCTATGTCTTGTGGCCAGCCGAAGTCTCATAGTTGCTCAGTTCAACCGCATGCTCAAGTGTTCCAAGTGGTCGTGCATAGCAGTCGAAATATCGTTGTATGACAGGGATGCGGAGTGCAGGTGCGGCCCATCTTGTGGCTGTGTTGTCGACGAAACTACAGAAAGCAGACGGCATGAGCAGTCAAATGCACTAGAACGACGACAACAGCCAGTGCCCTACGCTACCAGACGCCCTGGGCAAAGGTTAAAATCATTATCTCACGCTCGGCGCAGCGGACCGGCTCCGACTCATAGATCCAGCTCGGCTCACTGCTCGTAGAAGAGTGGTGGCGCAGGGCAACGCAGCGTTAGCGCCGAGCCAGAGCTCTGCAGGCAGCGGCGCGCGACTCGGCAGTGATGCTTCAGAGCCGGTACCTGGTGCGAAGCCTGCGACGCGACTGATTTCGCGCTGCGGAAGCGCGAGAGCGTGAGGGGATCGCTGACTTTGTGCATCGCGACCCTCCTCGCCGCTCGCGCTGCTGCGTCTTCCCTCAGCGCTGCGCTCTCACATAAACAGAGCTTCTTGCCGCTCATCTTCTTCTTTCTCTTCTCCCTTCTCCAAGACGGTTCCACCTCATCCATCCCCCTCCCAGAGATCGTTCCCCGCGCCGTCCACCCCCTAATATAGTGCTGCTTCCTCCGCCCATTAATCCCCTCTCCCATTCTTGTTCCAACCTTTCTTGAGAGTAAAGCGCACAACATGTACCCGCAACACGGCCGTCACGTCTCGTACCAGGTCCAACCCGCCTTCTCTCTCGAGAAGGCGCTCATGATGAGAACGCACTCGACCCCGCAGGCCCAGCTGCTGCGTATGCAAGCTGCCCAGGTCGTCAACACTCGCCCGACCAAGCACAGCCAGCACAGGTCTACCCTCTCGCAGGGTGGCAAACCCTTCAAGGTGAGCTCTTCCTTGAGAGTCCAGCTGACACCAGCCTCGCTCCCAGGTCGAGATCATCGGCCCCTTCAAGACACAGGTGCACAACCTGTCCAGCAGCGAGTACTCTGGCAGCACCGAGAGCTCGCCCGAGCAGCATGTGTCGCCCTCGGCATCCCTCCTTGCCGCTCACCGCAACGCGCAGATCAAGCCTCCCAGCCTTTCCCCCAAGACGCCCACTCGCAAGGGTCCAGTCTCTACAGCCCACCTCCTCGAGTCGCCGGCCAATGACACCGACTGGGTCGCCTACTCTGCCCCCATTCCCGAGCTGGATGAGGTCAACTCTGACATCGGAGATCACAGTTTTGAGAGCTTTGACAGCGAGTCCATTGCAAGCCGTTCCTCCACCCCCGACACCATGATTGAGCGCACGCTGGACACCGCCTCTGGGTCAGCTTCCTCGTCGACGACCGAGTGTGATGATGAGCAGGTGAGTAACGATCAGTCGGCGGCAACTGACATTAGCCCCCCAAGCTTGTAGAGACGAAGCGTCTGCTCGTTCAGAGCACGGTCGAGACCCCGGAGCTCACGCCTGCCGCTTCGCCGGCTCCCACCCTGGTCCCTCTTCCGATCCCTTTCTCTCCCGAGAGCAAGAAGGTGGTCGAGATCGCCCTTCAGCCTGCGACAGCTCCTCCTCCCGCGTTCAACTGCGACGCTTGCGGCAGTGAGCACGCTCGCATGATGCTGTTCCAGCCCTGTGGCGACCTCGCCTGTCCCTCGTGCTTCTCGTCCAGTCTCGCTGCGGTGTCTGTCACGCAGTCGGCTGCCAAGTGCCCTTGCTGTCTGACTGAGGTGAGCTCGTTCGACGCGTACAACCCCAAGGATCACGTCCCTCTGCGCCGCGTCGCTCGTCCTGCCAAGGTTCAGCAGGAGCTTGAGCCTGTGTACTGGTCGTTTGAGAACAGTCACAAGACTGTCGTCATGCGCATCGACAATGTCGCGTGGGACATTGAGCCCCACCTCGTCGAGAGCTGGCTGCCCAAGAACACGCTCCCCATCGGCCACCCTTGCCCCGTCCACATTTGCATCAACCGCAAAGATGGTCGCACCAAGGACTACCTCTACTTTGAGGCTGCGTCCCAGGATGCCGCTCGCCGCGTTCTGCAGAAGTGCCAGAACACCTTCATGCCTGGCGGTCGTGTCACCTCTGGCCGCAAGCGCCCCGTCACCGTGTCCCAGGTCTCCCACTCTGAGCTTCTGCGCGAAGTCTCTCCGACCACCAAGGCTGAGCTCACCTCGCTTCTCGAGCTCTGCGAGGCTGCGCTCTCGACTCCTCCTCCCAAGCTCCGCGTTGACTCGTCCGGTCGTGGTCGCCTGCACGCCTCCGTCGGCGCCAATGGCAAGGTCCACTATCTCAAGTACCGTCACGCCCCTTTCCACTCGCTCATGTCCCTCATGTGCGAACTCCGTGGTGACCCCGACTCGCCGGCGTACTGGGACTTGTTCCACATTGCCTCGGGTGCCATTGCCGCGCTTGCATCGGCGATTCGCGTTCGCCTGCACCATCCCGAGGACCACACTCTCATGAAGCACTTCAAGTTGCTGTTCCAGGAATGTTTCGGCCTCGTGCAGCAAGACTCGGGTGCAGCCCCTCCGACTCGTCCTCGTGGCCGCATGTCGCGTCGCGGGTCGCCCAGGAAGCAGTAGAGAAGATAGCATGACTTACTCATAACCCCGATTATTAGCCCTATACCCTGAAAAAGGCTGGCTGAAGATGTCGCTGGTCGTGTGCATGACGCACACTGGTCTCGCTGTAGATTGTAATATTGCCCACCATTAAGATATTGTTGTAACAAGTGCATGTAGCCAATGGTCTGTTGTGAAATAATGAAGCGGAACACCGGTGGTGGTTGTCGGCCAGGGAGTTGCGGGGCATGACGAGGCAGCTGCCGGATAACCGGGATAAAGAGGAGCAATGATTGGTCGAGCTGATAACGTCAAGTCCGGTCCCCGCCTGGCAGTTGACCGATATGAGCGCACGTCGTACGCAACCGTCTGCTTTCACATCCATACACTCAATCAAAAGCACTCCAGAACAGTGAGCTGAACATCAGCGAAGGAAGCTAACGCCAGATGTCTGCCGTCACTTGCCACGGTATGCAGCTGACTTGGAAGGCAAGAAGCTAACGCCAGTTCTCGACACCACCCGCGGCTGCCCCGCTCAGGGCATGGACATTGCCCTCCTCAAGCTCGAGGGAAGCGGCGTCAACGCCAAGACGACGCAGGTTGGCTCTGGGTGAGTACAGTGAGCGAGCTGCAAGGGCCTAGATCACGGTGGCTGCAGCATTAGCTGTATACCGTTGACCGACGAGGCTCGCACGCCCTCCAAACCGTTCATGTGACCTCTCGTCATCGTCGGATCTCTCTGGACAGAGTGGTCCAGACGAGCGAACTATGAGAATGAAGGACATGTATCGTTATGAGGGATTGACAGCTTCGATGGGCTCGAATAAGCTGACGAACAGAACGACCGACGCTGCCGGCCGCTGCGACACGCTCACCAAGGGCCCCTCGTCCAAGGGCGTGTACAAGCTCGTCTTTGGCACGGGCGACTACTTCAAGGCGCTCAAGATGGACACCTTCTTCCCGCTCGTTGAGGTGAGTACAGCCGTGGGTTCGCGGGGGTAGCGTGCAGCCACCGGCCGGTCTGCCCAGAGGCTGCGAAGTTGTTTCGGCCGCGCTAACAGTATAGATCTCCTTCAACCTCGCCGACGAGGACGAGGCGTACCACATCCCGCTCCTCGTCTCGCCCTTCTCCTACACGTCGTACAAGGGCCAGCACGGCGGTGCCAAGAAGAAGTGAGTGAGTACTCCTCCGCGATGCCGACAGGCATCGCCTCAGATCCCCGTTGACAAGCAGGGAGGCCAAGCTCTAAATCAGCCAGCCGATGTAGAGGAAAAGAGAGCCTTGTAGGCGTCGTGTTTTGTCGTAGCGAGCTCGGTGGGAAGGGCCATAGAAGTTGTTTACGTTGTACAAAAATGCATCGTGCTGAGTTCTGTCTGCTTCTACGCTCTACGCGCTCTGCTACGCTCGGCTCCGTCTATGTCTGTCTCTACCACTGGGTCAGGCGGCTCTCGCTGCCTGAGGGTCCAGTGCCGCGCACCTGGTCATTCCGCTCGTCTACACAGCGAGGCGCATACGCAAGCGAGATGTACACGCCTGTACGCCTGCACGCTTCGCTTGCAGTTTGCTTAGAGCTCCGCGAGCACACCCATAGCAAGGCCCTGGGTGACCTGGTCGCCGAGGTTCTTCTCGACAGCCTCCTCGAGATGCCTCTTGGGGTCGAGCTTGCCGACATGGCGGGTCTTGAGCTGTTCGGGGGTCATGGTGGCCTCCTCCTGGACGCTCTTGGTGTATGCCTCGGCGAGCTTGAGCATCTGCTTGGCCGTGTCCTCGTTCTTCTCCTCGGTCTTCTCAAAGTCGTCGAGCTTGAGGCCCTCCGTCCATCCGCGCTTGTGCAGGTTCAGGAGCATGCCCTGTTCCGCCTCCGACTTGCGATACTCGATCGCGAGAGAGTAGTAGTGTCGGTTCAGGCCGTGGATCAGCGCCTGAATCGAAGGCTTGTTCAGGTGGCCAATGTTGGACGTCGTCTGTCGCGACTCCTGGCCCGTCATCAGCGACTGGGGCGAGATCGAGCGGAAGGCGTCGATCACGACCTTGCCGCGCACGGACTGAATCGGGTCGATAACCACGGCGACGGCACGGGGGTGAAGCTGCTCGAACGACTGCTGCGTGTTCACGTCAACGGACGAGAGCCAACATCCGAATCCGGGGTGAGAGTGGTACCATCCGACGACCATCTCTGGGCTGTAATTGTCAGCTTGTTGATCTCGGGGCACACAGCTGGAGGACTCACCGTCCGGTCTGCTTCAGCATGTCGAGCATCTTCGTCTGGAAGACGTGGTCGACCGACTCGACGGTTACAGTCGTTCCGGACTGCGGCATCGCGAACACATCAACGCAGCGGATCGTGTAGTCGTCCACAAACTCGCCCAGCATCAGGCCCATCACCTCCATGGGAACACCGGCGCGGCCGTGCTTAAGCATCTGTATTGTCAGCTGGTGCACATCCGGACGTCAGCTACCTTGAGGAGAGCGAGAGCCGAGATCTGAACAGTCTCTCCGCTGTTTGTCAGCTAAACGCTCACATCAAGGGAGCTCACTTGTCGGGGAGGACAATCTCCTCTCCACGAGCTTGGCTCATCTGGCCTCGCATGAGCGCCTCCATAGCCATGGCGCGCGAACTCATGTTCTGCATGTTCGAACGGGGGTAGGTTCTCGAATCAAAGGGATATGCGCGTGTCGGGTCGTGCGGAACGAGGAGTACCGGGCGTAGGGGGTCTGTCCGGAGTTGTTGTAAAAGCTGAAAGCAATGTGCTTTGGTGGTGATGAGTAAGGAAGAGAGTGATGGCGAGGTTGAGTGAACATTCGATGGCCCTCCATGTTCCTCCTCACCGCGTCGCCTCTCTCCGCTGCGCTGACGACACTCAGCGTTCAGTTACGACACGGAAGCGTAACTGGCAATTCGACACCCGTGGGAATTTTACTCAGTCACGTGATGTGACGCAGATTGCCCGCCGCCCAGGCTGCCAGGGCTGAAGCCGTGTTGAGTTGGCCACTAGAGTGCCGTCTCCAACCTGTTTTGAGTCCTGTCCATCCCCCGCCAACACGGCATACACACCACCATGTCAGAGGTAAGCTGCTCTATCGCTCGGCGTAGCTGACCCACAGTACCAGCGCCAGAAGGCGCGGGCGCTCGAGCTGCAACGCAAGAAGGAGGAGCAGTTGAAGCGCGATCTCGCAGCCAAGGCGGAGCGAGAGAAGGCTGCGGCCAAGGCTGAGGAAGAGGTGAGCTAACTGGTGCGGATCTCCAGCTGACCACCCAGCGTCGCAAGAGGATCGAGGAGGCTGGGAAGCAAGCGCGCCGCCTGGAGTTATTGAAGGCTAACAGCGCTTTAACACAAGCGGGGAGCAAGTCGGCGAGTGCATTCGAGTACAACCCCTTTGCCGAGGACGCCGCACCTCCACCGCCTGTGAGTTCTTGTCAACATTGGCATGCAACACAGTCAACGTCAACAAGCTCTGCAGACCATTGGCGTGAGCTGACATACAGCCGAAGCCCAGCAAGCCTATCCCCAAGCCTGCCGCACACCGGGCCGCGGCGGCGAACGCCTCTCGCGCTGCGTCCTCCTCGGGTTCTCGCTCGACCGGCGGCGGGAGCAGTTCTGGCTCTCGTGCCAGGAAGGCGTCGCCACCAGCACTCGGACGAAAGGAGAAGGCGGCGCTCAAGCTGCAGCGTGCGAGCAAGACGTCCAAGGTCGAGGACTCGCTCTTCAGCGTGCGTGCACTCGTGGACGGGGCAGAGGGCCACTCGTCCTCTCCTGCGCCGCGGCGTGCACCGCCCGCTCCCCGCCGGGCGTCTTCGGCCGGTGCTGGCTCTGGATTGGCGCGAAGCGTGCCGGGCGCAAGCTCATCGGGACCGAAGGGCATTGCGGCGATGAAGAAGAGCGTCGATGTGTCTGGGCTGCGCAAGCTGTGTCCTGATCGCGCTACGAGGGATCGACGCACGATCGACGAGATCCAGCGTGACATTCGTGCTCGCAAGGGCGCTCCCACGTCCACTGCCTCTTCTTCCGCGCGAGATCGAGACCGCTACGGAGACCGGGACCGAGATCGCAGCCGCGACCGGGATCGTGACCGTGATCGGGATCGTGATCGCCCAAAGGCCTCGTCGAGCAAAGCGCGCCGAAAGTCCTACTCGTCCGACTATGACAGCGAGGACAGCTACGACAGCCCGCCGCGAAAGAAGCGTCGCGACGCGGTCGAGGAGCCGTCGCGTAGTGCCGTATCGGCGATGATCCAAAGCATGTTCTCGCGCGGCCGCGAGCCGAGGCAAGTCTACGACGACTATGACAGCGATGACATGGAGGCCGGCCTCGAGGACGTTGAGGCCGAAGAGAGGCGGGCGCTCAAGCTTGCCAAGCTCGAGGATCAGAAGGAGGAGGCGCTCGAGGCACAGCGCAAGGCCGAGAAGGAGCGCAGGGCGCGAGAGCGCGAGAGGGAGAGGGAGCGGATCATGCGGACAAGGTGAGCGCCGAGCTGGCGTGGAGTGTGAGCGTGGCCCAGCGGGGTCAGTCACTTGTCCCAGTATCAGTATGAGAGATCCACCCGGAGAAACCACCCACAACCCGACTGTTGTAATCATTATGCATCCACCACATATAACACTTCTACCAACACTACGCCGCACTACTAGTCGTCCTTCGGGTACACGAGCGTCTCGCCAATGTCGGCAATGACGAAACAGTTCTTGTCGGGCCACCGCTTGCTGAGACCTGCCTCTCTGCGAGCCCGTCCGAAGGTGACTCTGCTCGCGCGCGTCTCGCTCACATCCGAGAACGTGCCCCAGTGAATGCCAAAGGAGCGCTTGGCGGGGAGCAGCTTGTGGATCTCGACACTGTCCTCTGGGCTGCAGTGCATGGCAGACGTCATGGTGTACTGGTCGAGGGAGATATTGAGCGTTTTGCGGAGGAAGGGCAGGGAGCTTCCCGTGCTCAGTGGCAAGAGGGCGAGGTCAAAGGGGCCATACAACTCGGCAATCTCGCGGAAGGCCGGGCATACGGCCTCGGGGTCGTCCTCGGCGCCGGCGTAGCGGTATCCCGTGTCGCCGCCGAAGAAGGCCTTCCATCCCTTCCAGTTCAGCATGCCTGGTTCGAGCGGGTCGGGGGAGGTCTGGGCGGGGTCAATGACGCCGACGACCCAGGAGCCCCACAGCGTCGTCATCTGGTCGAACAGGCCGCGGCCGCTGCGGTGTTGGGCGGGAGTCAGGACGATCTTCAGATTCAGGCTGGCTGACTTGTCGACTTGCGCGTCGGCGTCGACTTCCGGCGCACCAATGGGGCCGCCCCCGGGCTGGGAGGGCGGATGCTGCGTTGTTGGCTCCTTGGCTCCCTCACCTTCGCCCTCGGCACCATCGCCCTCGCCCTCGCCAGTCAGGTCCTCCTCCCCATCTGGCGACCCAGGCGTGGACGTAAAGCTGACGAGCGTCTCGTGCCACCAGTCCAGCTCCGTCACTCGATGCGCAGGCACGCCAGAGTAGTAGTGGAACCACTTGCCGAGCCCGAGGGGGACGAAGAACTGCACCGTGCGGTGGTGGAAGGCCCACAAGTCCAAGATCGTGTTGTAGTCGAGGTGGTCGTAGTGATCGTGAGAAATCAGAACAGCATGGATGGGCGGGAGCTGGTCTACACCACACGGCGGGTCGAGGTATCGCGCAGGCCCGAATGACTGCACGGGAGAACAGCGCTGCGAAAAGATTGGGTCGAACAGGATGGAACACATGTCCGCTGGCAGCTGGCTAGACACTGGGTCGGCGGAAGGCGGTGTCTGCCACGGGATACGAAGCAGGACACTGGCGTGGCCGAGCCAGGTCACTGCCGGTGCGGCGCAGGGTGCCCACGCCGGACGCACAACACGGAGGGGCGGCTCGCGCCAGTCGTCCGCCTCGTCGTCGGCTGCCATGTCCTTCAGCTCCGGGCGGATGTAGCATGTAATCTCCTCCTGGGGGTGTTGGCTGTTCAGCGTCTCGCCGCATTCCTCGGCGTACGTCTTGCCTGTGTCTTCCTCGCCGTCCTCGGTGCCTTCTCCGTCCTGCTCCCTTCCCTCTCCGTCTTTCTCTCCATCCGCGTCCTTCGACGACGACCCAGCGACCGTCGAGCTGGCAGCCGCATCTGTGTCGACCAGAGTGGCCTCGGACTTGCTCACGTCCTTGTTCTGGCCCTCGGCTGCTGAGGGGCCACTGGCAAGGCTGGGCGAGTTGCGTCCCGGCGTCTGAGCTGGAGAGCAGCACGACTGGGCGGGAGCTACGGCCGCGCCCTTCTGGTACGCTGTCCAGAGGTCTGTGGGTGTGGCCATACGGAAACTCTTCCATGGATTGTGGAATTGCGTCGGTGTGTCGAAGAGCTTGATTCCACTTGCCTGCGCGGGACCATGATGCGCGTTATCGAGTCCTGGGCGGGGCGGGAGGAGACTGACGCGAGGCGCGCTCATGCTGTCTGCTCTGTTTCCGGGGGCCGATGGTATGTAATCAAGTAGGAGAGTGTGGTGAGAATGACAGCTGTGTGCTTGCAATGAGGAGTGTGTGGAGAGTGAAGAGAAGGAGAGGGAGTGGATACTGCCTGTTGGATTGCAGCACGTAACAGGGCGCGACTCTGAGAGTTGTCACTGAAACCCACCCAAATACGTCACTCCCCGCTCCAGCGATCCAGAACCGTTCAGGCACGGTCAGCGCCAAGCCCAACACGCCCAAGCCACCAGGTGATGACAAGCTCCATTCAAAAAGGAAAAGTTGGCCTGGTGACCACATGCATGGTGTGCATGTGTGCGGCGCTGTTAGGTGCAAGAGTCGTTGAACCCAGCGGCGGATCTGAGAAGCAACGCGGTGGGATCGTGCTTGCAACTCATCGGTGCAACTGGAACACGTGCGCAGCGCGTCTTTGCTTCTGTCTGACTAAGACGAAGCAACGCAAGGAAGAGCGAGAGCCCAGTCTGAGCCGCAGCTTCGATGTCTGGTGATTACGCGCAGATACAACATGACATCGCGTCGGGTCTCTATACAAAGCATGCTGGGTGGGATTACTTGCCGCCGCAGTGGCCGAGCGTGAGCCCGCACCAATTCGCGAACAAGAGGTACAGAATGAACTGAATGTCAGTTCAGCCAAGCATCGTCGTAACTCACGACACAGACGACGCCCGTGAGGACGGTGATCTTGGTGTTCTTCCACCACTGCTGGCGGCGAACAGCGCGCGCTCCGCGGCGGAAGGCGTACGCCTGTCCTGCGAGCGTGTCCGTCTTGTCGACGAGGAGGTCGAGCCGCTCGCCGCGTTGCAGGATCGAGTCGATGTTCTGCACCATGATGTCCTTGCTGCGCGGGTCAGCTTAGCTATACCAGTCAGCTATTAGTGCACGCACACATTGTCGAGGTCGCTGCGCGCCTGCTTCAGCGGGTCGGCCGGTGGGGCCTCCGTGTATTGCTGCATGAGCTATATGTCAGCTTCCACCCTTGTAGAAAGCTTACCTTGGACAGCTCGCTCTCAAAGTCATCGAGTCCATGGTCACCTGCGGCCTGGACCGTCTCGGGAGAGTACTGGTTCGTGAACTGATGTCAGCCTGGGGAACCCCCGCTTTTTGCTCACACGTCGCTCGACCTCGGCGAGGAACGCGAAAGGCATACGGCGCCCGACACTGTCGTCGGCCATGACGAGGTACACGACGCCGTCCGAGGACACATAGTGGATCAGGCGGTCTTGCCACACGTCTGGGAGTCAGCTACCGTCGGGGGTTTGCGAGCTCACAGGTAAGCTTGGAGTTGTTCGGCGGGATCTTGGACAGGATCGTGATTTTGGCAGCTGATCGTTAGCAATTTCAGCGTTCGGTGTAACGAACCAGGCTTCAGTAACGCATCTCCGGAGGAGTGCTCCGCGAGGACGGTCGTGCCGCGCGCAACGAGCGCTTGAAGGAGGGACATTGCTGATGATGTGTGTGGTGCTGAGCTAGCAGCGACGATCATCTCGAGGTCGACTTCATGACGTTGGGTGGCGGGATGCATCCGTCCTTATGCGGCCCGCCCCTAAGCACGAAGGCGCGACTAACTTGTGCACACCCTCGCGCCTTCAAACATCCTCTCACCTTGTCCCTCCTTCCGTCGATACATACACTACGTCGGCAACGGCCACAACATTGGCCAGATCGAGTGAGCCGCCAGCGGCTCGACGCTCGATCCGACCTGTCCTTCAATATCGTAATCAACCCGCCGACACCACCTTCCCTATTGTTCCCATCTCGCACCGACTTGAAAGATGGAGACGCCGAACACGCGCAGCACCCGGCGGCGGAAACGGCCCGACGACACACCAGGCAGTCAAGGCTCTCAGCCCAACTCTCAGGAGGGTAGCGGCATCACCTGGTCTCGCGACACGGAGCTGCTCGACACGGTGCTTGCCGGTCCCTCACGTCCCCTACCGCTACCGTCACCGACGCAGCGTCCGCGCGCGTTCTCTTCGCGCTCAACGAGTGGCCCTCGCAAGCGACCGTGCCGCGTTCGCTCTGCAACGCCCTCACTAAGCTCGAACTCGCTCTCGACAAGCCCTTGGACGTCCTTATCAACGAACGTATCGTCAAGATCGACGGAGGGGAAGGCAGCCTACGACGGGAAGAGGTTAGATAATCAACCCGCCGACACCACCTTCCCTATTGTTCCCATCTCGCACCGACTTGAAAGATGGAGACGCCGAACACGCGCAGCACCCGGCGGCGGAAACGGCCCGACGACACACCAGGCAGTCAAGGCTCTCAGCCCAACTCTCAGGAGGGTAGCGGCATCACCTGGTCTCGCGACACGGAGCTGCTCGACACGGTGCTTGCCGGTCCCTCACGTCCCCTACCGCTACCGTCACCGACGCAGCGTCCGCGCGCGTTCTCTTCGCGCTCAACGAGTGGCCCTCGCAAGCGACCGTGCCGCGTTCGCTCTGCAACGCCCTCACTAAGCTCGAACTCGCTCTCGACAAGCCCTTGGACGTCCTTATCAACGAACGTATCGTCAAGATCGACGGAGGGGAAGGCAGCCTACGACGGGAAGAGGTTAGACGAGCTCCTGGAGCAATTCGACCTGTTCCGTACCCCGTCATCCAGCTCAGCGCGCAGTCAAAGACAACCGCTCGGAGAACGCACGAATCGGATCCAGGCTGCACAGAGTCTGCCGAACGTCAAGACGCAAGCAGTCAAGACCAAGAAGGACGTGAAGCCTGTTATCGCGCGTGAGCCTGTGAGGGGCACGCCAGTCGGCAGTGCGCAGAGTCTGCCCGACGTCCAGTCCGATCTCCGCGCGCTTGCAAACAATGCTCGTCCTCCGGCCTTACCCCGCGTTCAGCCTAGAGTGAAGAAGGAACCAGAGGAGGTCGACCCGCGCCGGCCCTTCCGCACGCCATGGGCCAAGCCGCCGGGCGTCTCGCCATCAACAAGCGCCGCGGTCAGCACGCCCGTCCGCTCATCGCCGAGACGCAAGCCGCCTGTTGATTACAGTCCCCGTTCGCTCCGTGCCCCTGCTGCGCGCGCGACACCATCGCGCCTGCGGCAAGCACACCCGCCCCCACTCCCGCCGCCCGAGGAGCAAATGCCCAGTTCCGAGGGCGACACGAGCGTCGACTCGTTCGACATGCTCCTGAACGAGGGCGGGGATGACGTTCAGGACCTCTTCTCGATGATGGACGCGTACTCGTAGCGTGTGCGCGGCGCACTGCTGGCCCTGGTTGTTGTATCATAGTCTTTCTTTCAGTATTCATAGCCAAACCCTCATAGTTCATTCGTCTCTGTACAATTTCGCACTCGCATGCATGTCCTTCGGCCCACTTGGTATACATGTCTATGGATCTACACGAAGCTTGCGCAGCGGAACGAAGTGCTCACTCCGTTCGCAGGCGCTCGCACTCGCGCGCTTACTGCTCCTTCTGCTCGTCGAGCGGCTTGACTGGGGGCACGGCGCTGACGGCGGGGACGTGCTTGAGCATGCGGCCCCACGCACGCTCGTACTGCACAGCGGGGGCGGCGGCGACGCCGAGCTTGACCGCGGCGTCGAGGGGGAAGTCGACCCCGCGCAGGACCTCACGGCCGAAGAGGACGACGTCGGCCTGGCCGGTGGCGAGGATCGTCTCGGCCTGCTCCGAGTCGGTGATCAGGCCAACGGCACCGACAAGCAGGCCCGGGACGTTCTTCTTCACGTGCTCGGCATACGGCACCTGGTATCCGGGGCGGACGTCGATACGGCCCCTGCCGTCGTTACCGCCGCTGGAGACGTCGAGGAGGTCTACGCCCGCATCGCGCAGCTTGGCCGCCAGCAACGTCGTCTGCTCGATGCCCCAGTACGCCCACTCTTCCTCGCCCTTGGGGGTCTCCAGCTTCTCGGGGCCGGTGTACTCGAGCCAGTCCGTCGCGCTGATGCGGTACAGGAGCGGGCCGGACCAGCGCCTGCGCACCTCGGCAACGACCTCGAGCGACATGCGTGTGCGCTTCTCAAAGCTGCCGCCATACGCGTCGGTGCGGTGGTTGCTGAGCGGGTCGCAGAAGTTGTGGTTCCAGTACCCGTGCGCGCCGTGGATCTCGATGTAGTCGAAGCCGATCTTCTTGCAGCGCTCGGTCGCCGCGCCGAACGCCTCGACAATGCTCTGGATGTACGCGACAGAGGCCTCGCGCGGGTCGGGGTTCGCGTCGTCGTACGGGATCGCACTGGGGCCGGTCACATTCTCGGGCCATCCGCCGACGGAAGAGGGCGCGACCTCGCCGCCCTTCCACCCGTTCTCCGTCGCGAGGCGCTGCACCCACGGCGCATTCGTGGAGGCCTTGCGGCCCGCGTGAGCAAGCTGGATGCCGATCTTGGCACCCTGGGCGTGCACAAAGTCCACGACGCGCTTCAGCGGCGCAATGTGCTCGTCGGACCAGATACCCATGTCCTGCGGCGAGATGCGGCCCTCGGGAACGACACCCGTCGCCTCAATCATCAGGTTGCCCCAGCCGCGCAGGGCCATGGAGCCGTGGTGCACGAGGTGGAAGTCAGTCGCCTTGCCGTCGTCAGACGAGTCTGGAGAAGTTAGCCTTATCGGTCCGAGATAAGATCGCCGGAGGCTATCGAGGCGAGAAACGCCCATTCGCGCGGACCCCGGAGATACTTACACATGCACATCGGCGCGACCCACATGCGGTTCGGCCAGGTAACGCCGCGGATCGTGATGGGCTTGAAGAGCTGGGCCTGGCGCTCAGATCCCTCCTGCTTGAGCTCGCTGCCGATGGTCACGGCCTGGAGGGGCATGTAGGTCGGGTACTCGGCGCTCTGGGCGGGGAAGGGGGCCATGGGGCGGGGCGCCTCAGGCAGGGGCCCGGGCTGGTACGCGCCAATGTTGTTGGGGAGCTGCTTGGACTCGCTCATTGTAGTGCTACAGGTCTGGATGTGTTTAAGGGATGATGGGAGACAAGAACAGCAGCGTATGTGCAGGCTTTATAGTTGCTGGAAAGAAGTTCTCGAAATGTCTCCACATGCTGCCCCGTGCTACCTCCACCGCCGGGCCGGCGGCTTACAAACCACCACCCTCGCGCAGCGTCACGTCATAGGCGGAGAATCCCGTCGACCCTGCCCTTCCTCGCGTAATCTCCACATCATGTCAACAAAGATTGTTGAAAAACTGCCGGTGTACTGGGAAACCCACCGATCTGACAAAGCATGCTGCACATGAGGAGGACAACCTCTACCGCTGCGATCCACGGAGCAGATTTAGGCCGCTTCGGCTCCGTAGGTGACATGCTTAGCGAGCAGACGCGAGCAGATACACCTCCGCCGATCGATCGAAAGGCCCAGGTGGCTGAGCCAAGGCTGGAATGGAAGATCGACCGGCCGGCACGGCCGGCGGGTATGTCGTCTTGGCACCAAATATTTGCAGACCAACGCAGCTCCGACAAAGATATACATAGCCTGATGCAAGAGCACAAGCTGCTCGCCCCCTCTGATACTTACTCAGCTTTGGCTTACTTCATGCTATCCCACTACGACCCTTCCCCTCCAACCGACTGTCCGTTCGCAAGCAGACGAGCTCCTCGATAATGTCAACTTCTCTTCGAAACACAGTGGAAGTCTCATCGTAACACTCACTCACCCCTCGATCGACCTTCTGCCAGGTGATGCAGCCCACTCCCCACCTTTCGCTCCAGCTTTCGCTCCAGCCCTTCCGCGCCGAGCCACTGCTTCATGAGCCACTGCGGCAAAGCAACAGCCGGTGTATGGCCAACTAGAGAGTCTCAGAATCAAGGCATCGAGGGAAAGTTGGGTGGGATAACCGACCGGCCGACCGGCCGACAACACAAGATACTCGGCCCAACTGTACCACTTTGTCAGATTATGCTGCTGCCCAGCGCGTGCCCGGCGCAATCTTCTGGGCATCGGACGGTGCGTGCACACCGTGTGACCGTGTGGCTTTGTGCTCGGTTGATTTCCGGCGCCCCACAATGATGATGATTCAGCAATCTGCCGAGATCACTGGATGGTGGTGTTGCTCTACTGGCGACTTTCCGATATTCCGGAGAACTGTGCCATGGTAGACGTCGTGCTTGATCTCAGCTTGCAGCTTCTCGCGACATGCACTGCACATTGCTTCACTGTGTGCGGCTCCACTTCTGACTCGCACTGCTTCCCGCCGAGGCTGACTTTTTTTTTTACTGAGAAGTGTTCACTGGGCGACGATGGGAGCGGGAGAGTCGATGTCCAATCATGACAGATGGGAGAAGATAAGAGTTCAACGGAGTAGTCGACAGGAACGCCGTGTTGTTTTGCGGAGTTGCAACACCTCCGCCCTTCCCAACGACGAGATACCTCGTGACACTGTCTTTCCCGCCGTTCCTTACGCTCCGCTGCTGTGCGCTGGCTGTGCTGTGTTGTTCCTGGCTCTTACGTGCGCAGGACTCGGACAGTTGCTTCTGAGCATGTCCTTTAGGAGAAGAAGAGTGAAGACGGAGGATGGGCCGGAGATGGGACGGAGGGACGGAGGGACAAGGGCTATCTCGGCACAGTAAAGTTATTGCGGTGCCTTCTTGGGCCCACACCTAGTTCTCGAACTCACGAACTCAAAGGTACTCGAGCATTGTGGCTCGTTTGTCCCGTTTCGGGCAGGCTCGCTTGTCGATATGCGAAGACTCCACGCGAACAGTCCAGAGCCCAGGCCACAAACAAGCATACTCTGCACGTGAACCTCGCATGCACTGCTTCGTACCTAAAGTACCTGGCCCCAACCCTCGTATTCATCCCCTTCCACTCTTGCAATTCTGCAATCCGGAGAGAGAAGGAGTATCGCCAGACGACCAGCAAAAGAGCAGTCAAGAGGGAGCCACCCACGTTGTCAGGACGGAACGCGCCCATCCCGAGATTGTGTGGCGGTGTACGCCGCAAACTTTACTTGTCTCTCTTGCTCCTTGTCGCGTGCGGCGCGATGCGCCGGCGGCGCGTGTGGCGCGTACGTACATCCATTCCGGGAGACCAGTCTGGGGCACTGACGATACGGAGCTGCCCATTTGCTGCGCACTTCGTGGAGCTATGGAGCATCCAGCATACCGGTGCAAGTGGTGGGGTCCTTCCACTTCCTCGGGTAGAACCAAGGGTCGCGTGAGGGTCTGGACCGAGACCCTCGCTCGCTACAGTAAACACAACACTGGACCAAAACACCAAGCGGCATGTATGAGATACGGGTGTTCATCTGGCCGGATCATTCTACAGGAGAGGATTCGAGTTACAAAAGGTCTGAATTGAGAGAGAAAGTTCTATCCACAAACTGGTTGGGGGTCATTGTCCATGTCGCAATGTGCTACTACTACGCTACTGCTCGTTCTGTGGTGTGATGGAGATGCGGTTTGAACGCAGGTCCGATCGGGCTCCGCGGCTCGGGTGCCGGCGCGCACGGCGCTGCACGGCTGTGAGAGGGGCGGGGGCGGGGTGCTGGATGGCAGGGTGAAGGAGGTGCTGGTACGCCCCGCGGGCTACACTGCAAGCGGCTTTTGCTCCTTGCCCTTCTGCGTCTGGTAGGCCTTGTACTGGCTTTCGGACATGGGGCTGCCGTCCGGGTTTGTCGGTAACGGATGGGAGATTGCGCACTCCTGGCCCTGCTCGCTCTTGTGGTGTCGTGTGAGGGCGTCGAGGCGCGCAAACTTCTTCCCGCAGCCTTCGCACTCGAATGGCCGCACGCCGTCGTGCAGCAGCATGTGGCGCTTGCAGTCGTGCTGGCGTGCGAAACCAACGATGCTCTTCGGACATCCTTCGTATATGCACTTGTATGGTCGTTCGTCGTTGTGGCTTCGCAGATGACCCTTGAGGTTGAAGTGTCGTGTGAACGTCGACCCGCACCCTGGGATCGGGCACTTGAAGACGCCGCTGTTGGTTCGTCGGCTCTGCGAGGCGACCTCGGTGGCTTGGCTGGTGACCCGCATCTTGGCGACCTTTGGTTGGCCGTACATGTCGCCGGGGAAGTAGGCTCCTTCAGGCATCTCCATGTGAGAGTGGTGGGAGAAAGAACTTCCTTGCGACGAGATTGATAAAGCTGGCGAGGCGGAGCGGACAGAGGACGCAGAGCTGTGTCGGGAGTGAGACATGGACCTTCCTCGCATCGACGGAGGAAGCAATGTTCCATCGTCGGGATTCGTAATGCTCTGAAGGAAGTCGGCACTGCCACAGTCAGCATCATGATCAACAAAGCATGAGAAACGAGGCAGCTTTACACTCACGTTGAACCTCCCGCACCAACACCCCAACCAGTGCCCATAGCACTAAAGTCCTCGCTGCGTACCGCTCGGCGATGACCCATCGCAGAGCCGAAGGATCCACCCCTCAATCGGCCCTGAGGCACGACACCGCCAGGAACGCTGAACTCTACACCGTATCCTGGCGTTCCAGCTCCTGCCGCGGGATGGACGCCGTCGTTGAACGACCGGCGCCTGGGCGCAGACTGTCCCGCCTCCAAGAATCCTCGCTGCGGCTGCTGGTACATCTGCTGCTGGCCCATGGCCTGGGGGTTGAGGCCTAGCTCGCTGTAGAAGCGCATCGAATCGGGCGAGATCTGGCCCGGCTGCTGGGGCTGTTGCTGCTGAATGTTTGTGTTGATTTGCCCAAGCTGCTGCCTGCGGATGTCGTGGTCCTGCTGGAACTGCTGCATCGGCTGGCCGTAACCGTTTCCAGGCAGCTGGCGCGGGTCCATCGTGCTGTACTGGTCCTCACCGCCAGCCGTCTGCGTTCGCCAGGCGTTGATGTCCCGCCATTGGTCGTCCGCGACTGCGCTGCCACCAGACTGGTCTATGACGAAACCGTCCGGTCCAGCGATGCCGCTCGCCTGCACCTGTGCGATCGCCTGGCGCCCAAAAGCATCGCCTCCAGACGCATAGGACTCTGAGCGAGCTCGCGGGCGCATCTGGGGGTGCCCCGTTTCAAGGGACATGCCGTTGAGATCGACAGACTGAGACCAAGCTTGGGCGTTCGCGATGAAGGTCGCGGGGTCCTGGTTCGAAGTCTGGCTGCGCTGATCCTGTTGCAGGTTGTTCTGCTGCTCCTGCTTCCACTGGGCGTTCGCAGCATTCGCGCGGCGGAGGGCGTCGTCAAAGATCCCCTTCTGGTCTCGCAGGCCGCTGATCGGGGTACTGGGCTGAATGGTGATCATCGGGCCGTCCGCGTTCGGGGCGATCGGGGAGATTCCAGCCATGCCCGTCAAGTGCTCGAGGGCGGGGTTCGCTGGCGGCAAGAGGCTGTTGCCAAAGTTGCCAGCTCCCTGCTGCTGCTGCTGCTGGAGCTGATGCTGGTCCATGCTAGTTCCGACGAGCGAGTTCATAGATGGCGAGCTGGAACTGTTGGGAATGACGAGAGCAGGCGGAGACTGGGGTTTCGAGAAGGAAGGCGAGTTCTGGTCAGGCGAGATGACACTTGAGCGCTGGGTGCCGGGCGAAGGGGCGACAGCACCAGGTGTGCCCACGCTCGAGTTTCCTCCATAAGGGCTCGCGGCGTTGTACGGGCTCGGGGCCTGATACGGGCTCGGCGCATTGTAGGGGCTCGGTCCTCCGTACGGGCTCGGGGATCGCGTAATGTTGTTGGATGCCGTGTTCAGCTGCTGCTGGTTCGGCTCCATGAAGGGGGACGCCACGCGCGAGACATTTCCCGGCGTGCTGGGGCGAGAGTTGGGGTTAGAAATACTGCGATTAGTCAGTATGAAGCATCTAGCGCGTCACTCACATCTGGTGAAGCTCATCGAGCTGCTGCTGGCTGCCGTGCCAGCTGCCGGGACGGCTATTGTTCATGGGGTCCAGCATGTTATTGTGCTCGCCAGATCCCAGGTTCGGGTCAATCATCTGCTGCTGGTGCAGATGCGGCTGGAACTGCTGTCCTTGGAAGCCGCCGTTCGGCTGCGAGGCCGATGCGATGATTGTGCTGCTGCTCGTCGGGTCAAAGGGCACAGACTCCTTGCGGTCGATGCTGCCGCCTGTGTTGGGATGCAGTTGTCGGTGCTGCTGGTGCTGGTAGTCGCCGCCGCCACCCTGCCATCCGTCGTCTCCGGCCATTCCCTGGGGCTCCTCGGAAACGTACATGGTGCCGTACTGCTGGTCACCCTGCTGCTGAGTGTACGTCGGGTTGGTGGATGGGTAATCAAAAGAACCCGATGACTGTTGCGGCTGCTGTTGTCCGTAGAACGTGTCGAAGGAGGGCGGAGACGCCATGTTCGCGCTGAGGCCTGTGGCCCTTTGGGAGAGTCAGTTTCTGAGACGAACGTGTGGAAGAAGGGAAAGGAGAAGGGGGGATGGCGGATGAAAAGAGTCTGAAAGGAAGGAAGGGGCGACTCACTGGATGTTAGTTATTGTTAAATGAGGGAAGGCAAAGTCGGGAACGCCCTGTGCCGTGGATGCAGGCAGTTCCTTTGTTGGCGGGGGGGTGGTTAGTTCGGGATGCAGGAATGGATGGGGATCGGAATGAGAGCGATGGACGGATGGGTAAGTGGGGGGAGTGGACTCTCTCTGTGTGGTCGAGTGACGGTGGACGATCGGATCGTGAGTGTGACGGCGGGCAGACGGCCCGAGGGGGTGCGGCGGAAGCGAGGTGCGTCTGTCAAGGTACGCCGAGCGAGGTGGTGGTGACTGCGATGCAAGATGGGTAGGGAAGGTGAGTGTTGTGGACAATGACGCCGGGGGGGGGGGCGTAAGTGCGAGTGGGTTGGTGTAAATTGAGAGTTGACAGAGGAGGGCTGGAGGATGGTGAAGATGGTGAGGAGGGGGGGTGTGGGTGGGTGGATGGATGATTGTTGACAGGATAAGTAGTCAAGCCGGACTGTGGTTGTGGTTGCGGCGGGGGGCAGGGAGTGACGAGATGGTTGGGATGTAGTAGATATGAGTAAGGCGAGCGCTGCGCCGTTGTGCCGTTGTGCCAGGCGAGTAGAGTAAGGAGTAGAGTGAGTGGCCTGGCTGACTGGGCTGGCTGAGCGAGGCATGCAGGTCCCCGCCGCCTGAACGCCAGTCCCCTGAGGATACGCTCTCCTGCCTGGGCTGACAGCTCTGAAGCAGCAGTGCCTGGGCGCCTGGGCGGTCTGGCGAAGTGTACCCCGAGTAGGGCTTAGGCGCCATTAGTCTGCATGCTCTGCACTCGATGACCCAGCCTATCCCAAGCCTCGCTCGATAGATACCAGCTTGAGCCCAGAGGCTAGGGGGACCAAGGCACCCACCAGCAATTGCACACTCCGGCTCCTGCCTGCAGAAGCTCATCCCCTCACGGCATACACCCGGCGCAGACGGCAGACGGCGGCACTGGGCACACGCAGGACACAACGCAGGAACCGCGCAGGAACCGCAAGGGACATGTCAAGCTCTGCTTTTGCGCACTTGCTCAGTGCTCGACGCTGTGCCTGAAGGGTTTTCACACGTGACCCAGGCTCAGAGACGCTCGGAATATCCGTGCCTGGCCAATCTTGCAAGGGGTTCAACTGGGCACGCAAGGGGAAAAGGGCAATCATCAGTCTCATCTCTTGCTTGGGTGCAATTTGATTCCGCTTTACTCTTTCTGTGATCCCTCCCCTCCACCTTTCCGATAACCCACCCGCCTCCACCTTTACGATCAGCTAGACGAGTTCCGAAACCAAACCGGTGCAGCGACAAAAGCATCCCTACACCGCCCGCTCCAGCCAGCTAACTCAACATGAACTCTCCCAAGTCTGTCGCCTACGGCTGGGCCGTGAGTCACTAACCCCTCCCCAGTCACTGACTTCTAGGCCCTTATCGTGGCGACCGGCATCGGGTACTACTTTGCCAAGGGCGAGAACGAGAAGCGCTGGAAGGACCAGCGTGCCCGCGGCCTTCGCTCGCCGGAACACCAGGACTGTAAGTGGACTAGGTCATGGTTGGCTTTGCCCGCCTTGCCCGCTCCGAGATAGAGCTTTGGGCTTTAGGTCTGGGCGAGCTTGGTGTCCCGTCCCCTCCACCACGCAATACATCTACCGACCGACGAACCCTCGCTAACAATCACAAGGGAAGGACAAGCTCGCCGCCGCCGAGGAGGAGATGCGTGCCGAGATCCAGGCCAACGCAGCCAAGGCGAGGGCAGCAAAAGAAGAGCAGCAGCAAAGTACTCGAAGTGTATAGCGGGCAGACGTTTCTGTAGATCTCATTCCTTCCCTTCGCATGGCATAGCATCGTTTCACCACTACATCTCTCCAACTGTTTCGCCGTTATCAGCGGTGCTCAGTCTCCTGTTTCTCCTGGCGGGCTCCATTATCAGCCCGCGACTTCATGGCCGCTGCCCGTCCCATCGTGGTCATCGTGGATGTGCCGATGTGGCCGCTGGATCCGAAGTTCTGGGGACGGTGGCTTCTTGGGTTTCTGACGGGTTCCATGGCCCAGCGAGATGGAACCAGCGACACTAACGAGAGTACGCGCGCCACACAGTCCAACTGCGCCTGTTTCAGACAAGTGTTGCACAGCACTGACTACGGCCCGAAAGCCTAATGGCTTTACAGCTTCGAGGGTATAGGTATCAATTACATGTCGGCAGACGTTTGCTAACAAGTTACGAAACCCCCGTAATCTTCAGTACTATTCTTGATCGTCCGTGTTCTGCCTCTTCTTGTTCCGAGAGCGTTCGGAGGATGGGGAGGTATTGGGAGCTCCACAGCACCGCTCCGGCATTCGGATGTGTCAATGTTCTCCTGCCCGCTGGCCATGTGTGCCGATCACTTATCTGCATCGCACACAATGCGCGAATGAACCTTGTTGCTAGGACTGAATGGGCAAATGAGTGTGCGTGAGCGTATGTAAGTCCATGCACACGAGCGGAGTCAGTCTGATCTAGTCTCGTCCGTCATGTCAACTCCAGAATCTCGCCGGGAAGGAGCAAAGAGCGACGCGCAATGCCTCAGGCCACCGCCGAGGCTCCCTAGGCTCTCGAGGCAATTGACGACTGCCGCGCGACCTCAGACTGGCTGCAGGCGAGCTCTCAAGATGAGGCGGAACAGGTCAGGATTGAAAAGAATATTTAAGCCTTCGGAACACAGCACAGGATCGCCCATAGACCCTATATGCTGGCGCAGAGGAGCCGAGTAATCCGAGTATCGGAGCGCCGAAGGACGTCGAAGTATCAGAGCACTCGAGAGGACGGATAAGGGACTGAGGCAGAGTGAGGCCCATGAGGCGGTGCAAAATAGGATAATCACACTCGTGTTGATGAATCGCGAAAATCCTGACTTACGCACCGGTGCACAAGTTGACGCTATTGCTGTGCAGAGCTTGAGGCCCTGACGTCCATTCTCCCGAGGACATGCAGACCGTACCGACCGACGGAGAGCGACGTTTCAGCGTTTCATGTTCCGCCCTTCTTGGGTCCTGGCGAGATTAGCACGTTTCTCGTTCTGACAACTCGATCAGACATGCTTGTTCCTGGGAGCAGGAGGAGTGGGCGGGCCTGTCCTGGGACCTAGGGGGCCTGGACGGACCTGGCGAAAGACTCGCTGCTTGTTACTCATCCTTCCCAAGTTGGGCGATAGTCGCGTGGCAATGTCAAGATTCCGACGGATCCGCGGTGGAGGGGCTGATCTCCGCCGCAGCCTCCTCGTTGCTCCGAATTATCGACGACCTCCACTTTCCGCCACCTGCATTCTCCACAAAGTCGTCGACTGACCTTGACCTTCCTCCACCCTCCTCGACCACCTGGCCCCTCCTTTACTACGACTCTCAGCAGCTGAGGAAGAAGAAGAAGCCATGGCCCCCATTAAAGCGCCGAACCCCTTTCTCCTCCTTGGCGTTTTCACCGCCTCCATCGTCACATTCGCCATCGTCACTGAGCGCCGCGCGATGGATCCCCGGAACAAGCGCAAGGAGTCTGGACCCAAGACGCCACTGAACGCGGAAAAGATCGACATGCCGACGAAGCAGCGGGTGGTTGAGGGCATGAACTAGGCGGCCCACATCAAACGGGTTGAGCCAGTACGCGAGGCTAACCAGCTTGGGAGCTTGGTGCAGGAATCGCCAGCGAACGTCACTGGACGACCGACAAGCCCACGATAGCCAACCGGCTGCACTAAGCTTCGCGGGTAAGCGACGAGAGGAGGCGAGAGAGAGGGGGACAGAGACAGACAGTGAGTCCCCAAATCTGTGGCTCTCGCCCACAGCTGTCGCATCGATGCTGAAGCTGACCTTCCCCAGTCTGCGCAGCATCAACACATTGTACCTATGCATTCACATTATTCGCCGTCCACCTCGTCGCCGCCGCTGTCCCCCCATGTCTTCCAAGCTCACCCTCACTTCCGCCGGAACACGTCCCCCAAGCGCGATCATTACTTGATCAGGTGATCATGGAGGATTAGAGTTCGCAGTGTCAGCTAAACGCTGGGTGGAGCGCCCTTTGGTCTGGCCGACTGGATTGGGCAAGGTTGGCGCTAGCGGCAGCTGGACTTACGCATGTCGACTGGTGCCGTTTGCAGGAACAGCGTAAGGAATGTAGCGGCGGAAACGTAGATGAGCTGCGGAGAGGAACCAGCAAGTGGGGCTTGCAATCGCCGTAGACGCTGCTACAGGCACATACCATGAGCTTGATCAAAGTAGTGTCAGCTGAGGATGAAGTGAGCTTGGCGCTAGGTACGCTGCGCAGCAAGTGTCAGAGACGAAGAGCTAGAGGTTAGAGCAAGATGGACACCATGTCTCCTTCGCTTCTCGAACGTGAGGAAGAGGAGCGAGGGGTGGTAGCGAGCGGCTCGGCACTCCACTAGTGAGGAACCGCAGGAATGACCTCTCAAAGTCAGTTTCACACAAGCTCAGCCTAGCCACGGCTGGACCGAGAGGGAGTCGTATGTGCTCCGCCGGAGATTGCAGCCCGCGCTATCGCTGGAACTCCGAGCTGGCCACACACGCTGATAAGAAGACATCTCCGTCCACTGCTCGTCGTCTGTGATCGCGAGCAGGAACACGGGAGTTGCCGTGGAGCATCGCTGCACCGCAGAGACGTAATTAGGACGTAAGCAGATCCAGAGGCTTCTTTGCAGAGCGACGTGGTTGCTTTGAGCGTTTCAAGGTCGTTTAGCACACCTCCCTCGAGGTTCAAGGGGCCTGGGGAGATAAGAGATAGGCGTGCTGCCTACCGGCCTCGATAGGCGTCCCTCCACTTCGAACGCCTGCAACCTCATCCGGCCGGCACTTTTAGCGCGTCCCACTTCCGGGTCGGTTACCGATCTAGCCTGCACCCAGGGGCCCAGGGCAAACGATGGACGGTGACGACACCAGGTTTCGACCGATCCAAAGGACAACTTCGATCCGCTCCAGCATCCATCCGGACGACCAATCCATCTCATCTGACATTGACTTGATTCATCACCTTCAACTACACATACACAACCACTTCCACCAAAAACAAACACACATCCGCGGACGACTCCACAGCATTTTCCACGAGCAGCATCCACCATGTCCACGTCCTCTCAACGCCGGGACGTGAGGCGGCCGACACCCCGGCGCCGCACACTCAGCACGCAATCTCAGCCCAACTCTGACTTTGTCGACTTTCTGCATCGTCTCCTTGACATTCTCTTCACACCGTGTGTATCTGGCTGAAAGCGGGGGCGGAGGCTTCTGCGCTCAGAGCTTCTGTTTCGTCACGGCACAGAGCCGGACCATTGCCGGATAGGACTGAGCCAGGGCTAGAAGACGAAACAGGAGACAGGCAGCAGGGTTGCGCGGAGCTTGAAGTGACTTGACGAGCTGACAGCAGAATAACCTACCCACTACGCCTCATCCGAGATGTGATAACGTCGCCGCTCACGATCAGCGTCGTAGTGAAGACGGCGCTGCTGGCGTTACTGCTGCTCGCGAGCGCGGTGTTCAGCTTCCTCGCCGTCGGCGCCTTCTGGTGGAGCTGGGGCACGGGCGGCAGTGTCGAGACAGAGGGGTGGCTCGTGTACGGCTCGCGCACGCACCGCACGCCCCACGCCGTGCTCCCCATCAACCTCGACCGCTTCCAGGAGGACCTGCCGTACGACGTGCAAGTCGAGCTCGAGCTTGTCCGCCCGCACTCGGACGCTCCCGAGACCGGTATGCCCGCGCGCTGACCGCGCATGCGTCCCGCTGACAACAGCTGCTGACGATTCAGGTAACTTTATGGTGTCGATCGAGCTCCGCTCGGTGCGCAACCCAGAGCACATCGTCATCGCCGCCGCGCAGCCGGTAAGTTATTGCTTGTAGACGCTGAACTGACACCAGTCCCTTCCCCCACCCCCACTCTCGGCCGGCCTCGTCAGCCTCCCGCCGTATCCGGCCTCGCTACTGCCACCGTGCATCATCCCGTGGCCATTCCGCTTCCTCTGTCCCTCCCGCATCTTTGGCTACGTCAGCGTCCCGAATGCGAAGATCAAGGAGCGCCGGCGCAAGGGGTCCCTGATCCCGCCAGCGCGCGGAAACGAAGTCGTCCTCATGACGAAGGAGCTGCTTGGAGGCGTCGTCGTGCGTCCAGGTCGCGGTGACGGCGGTGTTGGTGCCGTCTTCGTCAGCATTGGTGAGTCCGAAAACCGCCTGCTCTAGCTGCCGAGACGACCTGCCAACATCAAGCTGACCCCAGGCCGCGAGGATACGCACGACAACGCCGGCTACCACCGCGAGGTGCGCACGACGGGCTGGGTCGTGGTGCGCTTCGTGCCGCACCCAACTGGCGTGCGCTGGCTGCTGACCTCCAACCCTCTGCCGCCCTTACTCATTCTGCCCCCGCTCAGTCTCGTGCTCACAATCTCGAGTGCACTGCTCGGCTTCCTCGTCATCTCCTGCTGCTCGCGGCGCGGGTACCAGCAGCGTGCGCGCGCGATTGCAGAGAAGGAGAAGCGCGACGAGGACAAGGACAAGAAGAAGATGCGCGGCGAGGTCGAGGGCAAGCTCGACTTTGAGGACCGCGCCGAGCCCTTCCGCGGCGGCGCGCAGTGGCAGAAGTTTGCGAGTGCCACGGCCTCTCGTCCGAGCCATCTCAGGAATCGCACAACGAGCCGCGGAAGCGTAGAGGTGAGTTTGGCAAGTTGGGCGCAGGCCCTGGTCGCGGTTGTGATGTGGAACGGCGGTGGAAACGACGAGCTAAGCCATTTCTGGTATGTGAGCTGACACCAGGTCGAGCTCCCCTCTCGCGGATCCGTGGACACGCCGACGAGCAGCACGGCCACGACGGGCCTGACGGAGAGCGCGCTGGGCAGCATGGCCAGCCTCGACTCGACAGCTACGAGCGAGACGGCGACGCAGACGGCCGCAAGCGCCACGAGCAGCGGAGCCGAGTGGGACTCGGAGTAGACGAGTAGACTTCCACTACAGGGCGCTAGACGCGCCAGAGATGTATTTGTTACAGCCATGGGCGAGCATTGGAATGGTGACTGTGACTGGCCCTTGCATACAAAATGTCCATGAGGGGGGTAGGTATCTCGATACAAGCTACAGATCCTCAGTACGCAACCCGCGCCCGCGGGGCGTGGTACGTCTCCCACTCCAACGACTGCTTTGGCGGCAGCCTCGCGCGGTCCAAGCGAGGATAAGTCCGGGGCGGCGCGAGGGGGACTTTCAGCAGCAGAGTGGTGTTGACAGCGACCTCCCACTGCACGCTGCCCACGCTCCGTCCCTCTCTCCCAGCCAGTGCACACACAATGCCCCGATTGGCCTCCAGTCTCGGGTCGCACTCCCCCATCAGCTCCCTCGGCACGGGCTTGCGGAGGTTGTAACTCTCGGGAGGTGGGGAAGAGTCATGCCACGGGCTCCAGGTGTGGTTCATAACGGTGCGGCAGAGCCGGCCGACTGACCGGATATCTGTCGGCGGTCTGGCTTCGGGCAAGGTGTCCATCGCCGCCTCCCATGCGTCAAACACGAGCTGGTCGGTCAGATACAGCCACTCGTTCCAGGAGGGGAGTGACGGCCACGTCCGCCCTTTGGACTCCTGCACGACTCGGGATCGGTAGTTTGTCAGACTGGGGTCAGCCCCGCCTTGTCCTCTGTCCTCTGATTGCCCACTGATACCCACCGGTCCAGCACGGAATCGAGGATCGCCCACGTGAACACGTCCGCTGACACTGCGCCTCGAGGGGAGCTCCGTCGCCATCGCTCCGAACCCACACGGGCTGCCCAGAGGACTGGCCCGATGCTGCCCGAGATGGGGAGCGAGGGGAGCTGCCCGCCCTCCGCTGGGCGGGGGAAGGCGAAGCTCCATGCCGGGAGGGGACGCAGGGGCGCGTCCCGCCGCAGCGCTGCTGGGGGAGGGTACGTCGGTGAGTCAGGCGGAGAGCTCGAGGAGAAGGAACCAGAGCGTGAGCTGACAGTCGAGGCGGCGCCGATGCTGCCCGTCGACAGCGACCGAGTGTGGGCGTTCATGGTCGTGAGAGGTGCGAGAGGTGCACAGAGAGGAGAACGAGCATCGTGTCCATGGGTCTCGTGGGTCAGGTTATGTAGAGGATGGTTGACCGAACCCAAGGCAGCTAAGGCAGGATAGTGCACAGTCGTGTGAACGCTAGGACACTAGCCCGTACGCGTCCCCACGTCTCCGCTGGTAGGACGCTCTGCGCTCCACACAAGCCCACATCTCACCATGACCCCCCTCACCGAGATCTGCGCATGCCTGTGGAGAGATCCTCAGCCTGCGCCAAGCGCCCAATGCCCGTGCCGGAGAGAAGCATGCGAATGCGCCATGGGCCACGATGCAATTGTGAGAAGGATGGCAGAACCGAAAAACGATTCAGATTCAGTCCATGACTCATAGCAGCAATGTGTGCCTGTCTGCCTCTGGCGCCTCGATTAATTGCGGCATACGCGCACGGCACGAGGCTTCCCACGACGCATGATCTCGGGCCATGCCGAGCTCCTTGACGTCTTGTGGAGGCCCACAGTCGTTACAGATAGAACTCTGCATAGGTATAAAGACGAAACAGGGGCCGGCGACTCGGACAGGGCTAGAGTTTGGATAGTGCTGTCTGGCTGGGCCCAGGGGGCCGAGCCGGAACTCTCGACGAACGCGGGGCACGATTTCGCTCGTCCGCATACAACACAGCCACATGACCCCGCAATGAGCTCGATGGCCTCCTGGGCTTCCGCCTTGTAAGACTGCTCGATCCTCGGCATGAGGCTGGGCATGAGGCGGAACTCGTTGGTTTGGATCGGCCTCGGCCGCCGAGTTATTAGCACTGGTGTAGTCTTCGTGCTCTATCTCGTGCGCGTCTCACATTGGCAGGAGTAACCCCGTGTGGTTCACTCATGGCAGCGACATCACGCCGATGCCACGATCTAACACGCTGCAGCCCTGTTCAAGGTCATGCCTTTTTTGCTCTTGTTTGGTGCGGGCCGGCAGGTGCCACAGCGGCGGATTGTGGAGAGTGGGTTGGCACAGTGGGCACCATGAAGCACAGACACCTGCCCCCGTGAACAAGTAGCGACTGCGCGCTTGACTGCAGCTCTCTTAGCTTTCCTGTGATAAGAGTAAAGCGATACATATAAAACCAAAACGTAATGTGTGTACAGGCGAGCGACACTCGCCGCGGGCGTCTACGCTGCGTCGCGTCCCATTCGGCCAACACCCGTCCCTCCTTCTCCAAACATGGACCAGTCGTCCACCTCGGCCCTCACCATGTAAGGGTAGTTATGTCTCCTGCCGCGGGGTGTAGTGGATCACAGCCCCACCCGCTCTTCTCCTACTCCGCCTGGTCCGTCTCCTGCTCTGCCGGGAAAGCCTTGCTTCGAGGTTATCACGCATCGCGCAGCCTCTCCCTAGCTGGTGGAGGAAGTGACAGACATGCGCTTGGCTTAGTCGTCAAGCTGGCGGCGGAAGTACGAGCTCGAGACAGCAAAGCCACACACGAAGGCAAAGATGTTCTCGCCAAAACCGAGGTAGGAGTCGAGCAGCGAGCGGAACGTCGTGTCCCTGATGCGGCCGGTGTAGATGCTGCTATCAGCTGAGAGGTTCTCGGACAGCTGATTCTGGAGTGCATGAAGACGTCACAAGGGGGTTGTTTGGCTCGCGTGATCGTGATCGGCGCCGATCGGCTGGCACTCAGTTGGTCACCAAACACAATGCTCGCGCGGTCGTTGCTGTCGACCATTCGTCTACCCTGGAGGATGGGTCCAGCAGACTGCTGGATACCTGCCAAGGTGGTAAGGTCGCATAAGGCATGGTACTGCGTGATCGTGTGGAAGCCGAGCCATAATCAATGGGCCGCGCGGCTGTCAGGGAGGGAGCAACACTCACGAGTATCCAGTCGCGCGCTTGACGCCGCCGAGGATGGTCGAGATGGCGATGAGGTTGATCGCGATCTGCGTCAGGCGGCCGAACATGATGCTATTTCTTTGCCTGTTGTTGTTGGCGAGGTGGACGGTGCAGAGCAGCAGACAACTGATAGCTGGCGCGAACGACGCTCAACCGGCTCGGCAGAGTCACGAATTTGCCGCCGGCCCGGTTGTTCACAAATCCCGGGCAGGGGGAGGGATTCGAACCACTGCCCGAGATTGCGACTTTCCGCGGCCCTCCAATCATACAAGTTGTTGAGGACCGGCAGAGTTGGAGGAAGGATAGAGACAGTGCAGCGCTGACGCACGAGCGGCATAGGAGTGAATATGTACATGCATTCATGGTGGTTATACAACAGAGGCGGAGGTTACTTCTGCGCCTGGGACTGGGCTTGGGAGGATCCGGAGGATGAAGGCTGCGAAGGCGGCGCGATGATGTCGCCGATTTCTGTCCTGTCAGCTTGGGCCCAATCCTCCAGCTCACCTCGATTCCAGCGCTGGACGATCTCGCTTTCGTACAGACCGTCTTTGGGGCGGCGGGCCTTCTTGGACTGCGCGTGTCAGCTGTTCCGCACATGGAGAAGCTGTCGCCGTCCCTCCCGTAGTTTCAACCCGTTCGAAGGAGCAAGGTGCTGGGTCGCAGAGACTAAATAGACCGAATAACAGTGCATAAGCGGCAGTCACTCACAGTACTCGTGCTCGGTCCCGCCTCGCCCTCAACGAGTGGCGGCGTAGCCTGCCCCGTCTCGATGGGCTCAGCCTCGTCGAGCTCCGTGTCGCTAGCGCCGGGCTCGCCCTCGTCCGAGCCGGAGGAGTAGTGCCGCTCGTGCTCGTCGCGCTCGTCGATGTCCATCTCGCGCTTAGGCGTGTTTGCGCTACTCGACGGCGGCGTTAAGTCGACCATTGTTGTTGGTGGTTGATGGGTTGAGCGAAGGTGAGTGTGCGGATGCAATGTCGGCTGGATGGTGACGACACGCGGTGGAGGTTTGATCAGTTTCAGATGTTGACGCTTGTCTTCCTTCCGTTCACCCATCAGTCGTGAGTCACCCTCCTCATTCGCTGCTCTCAGCCGCTTGAGGCTCGTACACTCAGAATACTCAAGTTAGCTGCGGACTCTCGTAACTCACCAGCAGTATTCCGTACGCAACTCCTTGTGTTTGTACCATCAAGCTGACGACAGTCCCATATCATGGCAGATCTCCCACCGCAGATCAGGACGTACCACACCTCGCTTCTGCCGCCCTTCCCCGGCGCGCCGGGGTTTGCATTCCACCTGACGCGGCTGAAGGACACGCTCATGATCTGGGTTGGCGGGCAGACGCTCGATGAAGACGAGGCGCGCACGCGACTGGCGGCCGAGTGGGCGGTCGCTATGCCAGGACGCGGGGTGAGCTGATAGGCCCAGGTCAGCAGCTGACGAGCAGAGCCTACCGACGACGGCGACGCACGTCTTCCGTTCTGGTGCCAACGATGTCGCGCTCTCTATGGCGGAGCGGTTGGGTGAGTACTCGCCACAATGCCTCCCAGCTGCCACCTGCTTGCTACCTCGCCCACGGAGGCTGCTTCGAGATGTACTGTCAGCGCCAGGTATGGAGTTCAATCCCACGCCGTCCTCCTAGTGTAGAACGCTGCTCTCTCACGCTCCCTCGATGTCTACGACTGCAAGCTGACGGACAGCGAAGCGCTTCAACCCTAACCAGGTTCACCTGTCGATGTCGCTGCCGGCGTCGCTCACGACGACGAGCAAGCAGACGATGGACCCGTACGCGTCCAAAGCCGTGCTCGTCATGGAGAAGAAGCTCGGAGCGTGGATCGACGACATTCTTGAGATGGAGAAGCAGGCGTAATGCGTCAGTAGAGCAGACTAGAGTTTACAATGCACTTGTATCATAGAGCGTGGATAGCGGAGACGGTCGGACCCTGCCTGCCGGCTCTCCAGACACTGCACACACTCCCTTCTCTTCACTACATCATTATCCATCTGCACTCTGCCGACCTGCGAACCGATCTCCTCGCTGCCGTGTGGCAGTCTCATTTAATCTGCACCTTCACGCTCAGTAAACTCTACCCCGCAAAGACTGCAACTCAACCGCATTATCGTCAGTAATACATAGCACTGCAAGCTAAAAGCATGCGTGAAGGAATCCATCGCAAAACCGTAACTACGCGAAGATACCTCGAGCGTCCGGACAGGGCACTTAAGCCTGCTCGGTCTGCTGCTCGGCGGCGGCGGGGGCCTGGACCTGAGCAGGGGGGACGTCCTTGTGGACGGAGTGGATGGTGATCTCGGTCTCGGGCTTGGGCTCGATGAGGGTGACCTGGTCGGGGAGGGGGTGGGCGGGGCCCATGCGTCCCTCGGGGTCGTGGGGGCGCATGATCTTGACCTTAATACCAAGGACACCCTGACGGAGGAGGACGTGGCGGACGGCGTAGTCGATGAAGTCGACCGAGGGCTGACCGGAGTGGATGAGGAAGCCGTCGGAGAACTTCATGGACTTGGCACGGGCAGCACGGAGCTTGCCAGAGACAACGACCTCGCAGCCCTTGGCGCCAGACTCCATAACGTAACGGAGGACACCGTAGCAAGCACGGCGCATGGCAAGGCCACCGAGGAGCTTGTAGCGGAGGGACTCGGCCTGGGCGACGGCGGAAAGACCACGGTACTGGACCTTCTCGGCGTAGAGCTCAAGCGAGTTCTCGGGGAAGCGGAAACGCTTCTCAACGAGAGCCTTGAGCTCACGGATGCGGCGGCCCTGGTGACCAAGGACCTCCTGGGTGTGGGTGGCACGGATGATGATCTCGGTGCGGGCGTGGGTGACACGGACCTCACATCCGGAGTAGCCCTCCTCGGCGAGCTCGCGAGTGCTGCAGAGTCAGCGTTCGCCCTTATCCGTCGTCCTCGTTCCCATCTCTCGAACAACCAAAATCGACAACTTGATTCTCCGCGCGCGCACGAATTTTCGATTTCAAGTCGTCCTTGTTCGCCGTCGTTGGGCCGGTCGTCACGTTGACACTTACAAGAACTCGCCAAGCTCAGCCTGGAAAACACCGTCGGCGACGAACTTCCTCTTCTTGGAGACCTGGTGGGCGACCGACATGGTGAGTTTTTTTGATGGATAGAGAAGTGAGTGCGTGCAACTTCGAGGTCACAAGGACGCCCAGCGAGGCCCAGCCAGTGTGAAAGTCCAGTCGCCACATTGAGACAAGGGCTCGCGGAGTCTCGGAGTTTCGAGAATTTGTGGTGGCATCTTATCTATGCCTCCCCCTTAAAGATCGCAATCTCGGACCCGTGCCTAGATGTCACCACCGCTCCACCTAATCGTGAATGCTTGGGCTCCTTGTCAACAATGTCGAGGTGCTGGTCGTCGGACCCGGTTCAAGTCACCATCGAGTCGACCGACTTGACCCCATACTCCAGAAGATGACTCGTTGAATGCTCCACAATCTGCCACGCTAGAGGTATCGTAGTTGCAGGGCTTCGGCCGCTGCTGCGCTCGGAGATGAATGGTTGCCTTCACCTCGTTGCACTTTCCAGCTGGGAAAGGGGGTCCTCCGTGATCAGTTGCGAGCCCAGTGGCACCTGTTCCATCATTTAGCGAATTTTCGACATCCTTTTCGTGCTCGCTCGTTACAGCAGGTCAGCACTCGACGCATGCATGTCGTGGCCGTGACTGAGCAGAGGGAACCTCCACCTTAACGCCCTCTGCCTGTCTGCTAAGTGAAGGGCTCGAATAAATTGCTCGGGCGAGCGATCAAGCTCGGCAAGGATAGTCCGACTCCTACGCTCGACATTTCGAGACATCTTTCCTCCATCGATACCCGACCTCACTCGCATACACCATGTCTACTCTCGCCTACGGACTCGGCCTTCTCGGAGCCGGCTTTGCTGGCCGCGTCGCCTACCAGATGATGAGGGGAGCCAAGGGAGCCGACAAGTTCCTCAAGGGCGGTTTCAAGCCGAAGATGGACAAGGCCGAGGCTATCCAGATTCTTGGTCTTCGGTGAGTATTACAATCGTGGAAACGGCTCCGATAGGAGAGGGGGCTGTGTTCGCTGTTCTAAGGTTGGGAGAGGTACTGGCAGGGTACAGGGAGTTGGCTGAACAGGGACTCGAGTTTGGGTGGCAAGGTTCTGTCCAGACTTGTCTTCCGTTCTTCCCCATGTCGCCAACAGCAAGGCGTGCTGGCAGTTTCCACCGTCAGCCAACCTCTTGCTGCGCCATATGATGTCTCTCCCTCGCGATCCCCGCTCCCACCTCCTTTTCTGCCTCTCGATCCGTCGCTAACTCCTCAGCGAGCCGCTCACGGCGAACAAGCTCAAGGATGCGCATCGACGCCTCATGCTTGCGAACCACCCCGATCGCGGGGGATCTCCGTTTTTGGCGGGCAAAGTTAACGAGGCTAAAGCCCTTCTTGAGTGAGTAAAACGCGAGAAAATTGAGTAGAAATCTCGTGGGGAATGTGGCAGGTGTTGTGGCAGGTCGGTGGCAAATGTGTCTGTTGAGCTCGATTGCTGCCTTATTTTGGCCCTGCCACTCTGCGCGCCCCGCTGCCCCGCCTCTGTCGGTCATCCTGAACCGGCCAAAGTGCAAAAACAAGCTTGAGAAGACCAAACTCGCTCATATATCTCGCTCGCAACGCCCCCGTCGCATGAACCTCACTAACTCCCTCAGCAAGCAGGTTTCGCGCCGATAAATCAATTGTAGCACTGTATCAACACCATATGCATCTCACCACTTGCTGAACTGATCTGCACAGGACAGCGCGACGCCGACGATTGCTTGAAAAGATCAGAAGAAGGGCTACCGTGAGCCCCGCAGCGAGTGCCACGAGCCACACTCGGACGGCACCAAACGCTGATCGGTTGACGCGACTGTCTCACATTCTACTACCTCTGACTCCAATTGTTGCTCACACACCCTCCCTCAGCTCTGACTTCCCTTCGAGTCTATCCGAAACTGGGCCTTCGCGTACGACAGCCCGCGGCAATCATGCCAACCAAGGCGGCCACTCCGAAACTTCCAGCCGAGTTGCTCCTGTCGGTCTTCAGTCACTTGCGCCGCCATGATCTCGCCCAGGTCTGCAAGGCGAACTCGTACCTCCGCTCTCTCGCCAGACCTCTGTTCTACCACTTCGGCACCCTCACCAAGTTCGGTCTCCACTTCCCAGGCGCGCCGAGCCCATACCCTTTCCTCGACTTGCCGGAGCTCGGCCACGCCAGTTTCTCCAGTGACGCTCTTGAACGCCTCAGTGCCGACCTCAGAGCAATTGACTTGCCCGCCCATTTGCCCTCGGATTGCGCTGCCTACCGAAATTTGAAGATGGAAGATCTTCCTTGCCACCCGGAGGTCCTCCGCATCCAATGTGCAGTCCGAGTTCTCGAAGACCATGATGAGGAGGCTCCCGGTGGCGACTTCCCTCACATCGAGCCGTTTCCGTCGGAGAGACGATGCGAACATGCCGTGGATGGCTCTTGCGATTGTGTTCACGATTGCAGCTATCGGCGCTGTGAGTACTATTGTTTCTTCCGAAGTTTCCTCGTGTTCAACAAGACCTTCGACAAAGTGGTGCTCAGAGATGGTCCGATGGCAATGTTCTACTATGATGACCGCCGGCTCCCAGAAGTGCGGCCTAGGAAAGAATTCGTGGCCGTGCTCGACTCTCATGATATCACGAAGACTGGCGACCACGTCCACGGCTGCGACATCATAACTTGGGGGCTGAGGCCATTCTGGGGTTCGCAGGTAGTGACTGTTGTGCTGTGGACAGGCTCCCCCGAAAGAGGTTGGATCCCTCCTTGCATCAAGGGCTCTCATGAGAGATGGATGTCCCCGACCGCTGCGGGCAACGATGAAGGCTTTCAACGCGAATGTCAAGGCATGGAGTTCTTCTGGGCTGACATGGGGGAGCAGATCGGCTTCCTCAAAGCAAGTGGACCGGCCTGTACAACCGTGCGTATCGTCAATGCACTCTCGATCATCGAGTGCCATGTGAGCTACGACACCGGAGAGTATCGCAAACGGCGGATTCGCAGCACTGGAAGCATCGAGTCCGCGTTCAGAGAAGGCGCCAGAGACGCCCTTAGGGGTGAAGACTGGGAAGGAGATGTGCAATTCTGGACAATGGAGGAATGGGTAGCTCTCGGCGAGTGGGAAGATGTCTTTACCCGCAAAGAGATTGAGCCGTTCCTCAGACGGTAACAGGCGCTGCCACACCCCTGAAACCTCCATGTGGAGACGCCATCTTATAGTCTCGATACATGTATTGTGACATTGGCGCATTGTTGAACACGAGAGTATCTGACCTAGAGTGAGGTTGCACGAGACGATCGGCGGAAAGCGGTCACACGCCTACACACACACGTAGGCGCGGCGCCCTTCCAGGTGACGCGACCACCGAGACCCTCGCACTTCCACAACCCTCTGACTTTCACTTTCACCTTCATCACTCCGCTCTCCTCAACCCCTAACGTGGGCACGCGGCCGTTCAATCATGCCCACCGCCTCAGCATCTCCGCTTCTACCCGTCGAGCTGCTCTTATCCATCTTCAGCCACCTACGGCCGCACGATCTTGCCCAAGTCTGTAAGGCGAACTCGCACCTTCGCGCTGTCGCCCGACCGCTCTTATACCACTTCGGCACGTTCACCAAGTTTGGCTTGCACTTTCCCGGCGCATCCAACCCTTACCCGTCTCTCGATGTTCCGGAGATTGGCGTAACCGCCCTCAACGATTCCTCCCGGGCCCATCTCTTCTCCCAGATCCAGGAGCTCACCATCCTCACACACACTCCATCAGAGTGCACCGTCTTCCGGAATCTGGAGGAGAAGCACAACCCCAGCGCAGTCAAGGTCTTGCGCGTCGAGTGCGCACTTCGCATCATGGGCTATGCAGACTGGGATCCTGAGGGAGGAGATTTTACTCACACCAAGCCTTGGCCCGCTGCCATAGAAGAAAACTACTGGAGCGGCTGCTTCCACTGCGAGTATCCCTGTCACTACCTCCATCCTTTGCTTTCCTCGCTCCGTGCCGAGAAGGTTGTCTTCCGAGACCCGCCTATCGGAACTGGTGACAACGAAATGACCTGCATGGATGAATATAATCCTGTGAGGGAGTTCGTAGCCGTACTGCACTCAGAGCCCATTGCCATGGGTGGAGGATGCCATGTGTTCTGTGGCTCCGTCAGATGGGGCGTTCGTCCGTTCTGGTGTGCACCCTTAGTCACAGTCATCTTGTGGACTGGCTCCTCAGATGCCGAATGGCTCCCTGCATGTCTCAACGCTGGGCACATGACGGATGCAGAGTGCGACACAGACGACTCGGACCTGGACTACCTTTCACCGCCTCGATACTGTGACGCGTTGGAGTCACTGTGGATTGACACCGGAGAGCAAGTAGCTCTTGGTGGCCATTGTACAAGACTGCGCATCGTAAACGCCGCTGCAAGCTGGAAGTCCTCAAGATGGACCGAAGACTTGGCTCAGAGCGTCCGCCGAGTCTCCAGCTTCTCAAAGGTCAAGAAGCTCGTCCAGCGCGGTTGTGAGTCCGCTCTCCGTGGGACGAAAGAGAAGTGGACTGGTGAAGTGCAGTTTCTCTCAATGGAGGAATGGATTGCACTTGGCGAGTGGGAGGATGTCTTCTCCCGGAAGGAAATGGCGCCTTTCCTCGCAAAGGAATAGGTATCCCCACTCCACTTATCTAGGCCTGAGCCTTACATGTACCATGCACTATGAGGTGTAGCTTCACCGGACACGATGTATGATGTTTCCCTAAGCTCGACTCCCACCAGGGCCGGAGATGCCCCATGGCGCCGGTCACGCGGGGGCCACACTACAGTACCCAATGCTGCGTTGCCACCGACGTGTCTGTGCGCTCCGATTGAGGTCCCTGTGATCGCAAACACGGTGGTCGGATTCTGTTCTTGATATTGTACACTCACCATCCTTTATCTCTTGCTCTTCTTTCTCTTCTCTCTCATTCAACCTCTCACACACCTCCGACTCGTCGACCATCCTCTGACAGCCGACCATGTCAGAGGCAACGACCGCCCCTAATATTCCAGCCGAGCTGCTTCTCGCAGTGTTCGACTACCTACGCCCACATGATCTCGCCCAAGTCTGCAAATCCAACTCGTATCTCCGTAAATTGGCCCGTCCGCTCTTCTATCGCTACGCCACTTTGACGAAGTTCGGATGGACTTTCCCCGGCGCCCGTCACCCACATCCCTTCCTCGAAGTTCCCGGAAGCCTCAAAAGACTATCTGACAAGGAACTTCGCCATATAGCGTCGAATCTCAGAGAAGTCTACATCCCCGCCCACTCCGCGTCCGACTGTGCGATGTTTAAAAATTTGCGACCCAAGGAGGTGAAACTGCGGGCCATTACTTTGCGAGTCGAAAGTGGTGTCCGCATTCTGAAGAACTTATCTAGTGTCGACTGTCGAGATGCGTTTCCCCACATCGACACTTGCCCGGCTCCTGCAGAAAACGAGCATGGCCTTTTGCAACCCTGCAAATGTTTTCGCGCATATTCACTTCATGACGACAACGACGATCTTTGCCATTTCCTTCGCGCTATCGCCACAATGAAGCCTGAGAAGGCTGTGATTCGCGACGCTATCATGACTGAGAACACTTTCGTGAGCCCCGTGCTCCGCCCCGTCAAGCCCTCAAACGAGTTTATCACTGTTCTCGACTCCCGCGACATCTGGAAGGATACCAATTGCGGGTTGAAATGTCCTCAGCTAGATGCTGCACTCATTCCCTTCTGGGCCACCACACTGATCACTATCGTGCTATGGACCGGCCATCCAAATGTTCCCTGGGTGTCCCCTTGCTCCCCCGATGATCATACGTGCGAACCGAAAGTAGCACGCGTGACAGAGAGTTTTGGCGTTGACGGGCTCCGCCCACAATGCTTCTTCATGGCTGACTTGTGGGCAGACGTCGGCGATCAAGTCAGCCTGAGGTACCCCTTCAAATGCCGGAAGCTGCGCATTGTCAACGCCCCTGCCATCGTCGAGACCTATGTGGACGCAAGTGGCAATCGCATTGAGAAGCGCCGAGCCAGCATCGCTTCGATTGAAAACACCATAAGAACTCACGCAGTCAATGACGTTGAGCTGGAAAAACATGTGTGGAAGGGAGGGATTGAATTCTTGACAATGGAAGGATGGATCGCGCTCGGCGAGTGGGAGGACGTCTTCACGTACAAGGAGATGGCTCCATTCCTCACCGACAACGCCTTCCTTGGCTCTAATGCGTGAGAGAACTATGATGTTGTGCTGTTGTAGCTTAGTCAACTTGTATTGCTATGCATCCAGATGTCACAAACACTTCTGACAGACAGAGCGAGTATTGCTAGGCGTTCAGGACGGCCCTGGGGATACCTCATGCTGTGTGCCTGTGTGCGCCCTTTGCCAGCTGGCGGCGGCACCAAAAGCAGCCTGACGCGACTTGGTCGACTCATCCCCCTTGAAACTCACTCTCTCCTCGAGCATACTCACTCTCTCCTCAAGCATCTTCCTCCAGAACAATCAGCACCTTCAGTCACCGGCTATGCCAGAAACGTCGGTCATCCCGACCACTCCCAGGCTCCCAGCGGAGCTGTTGCTCTCAATCTTCAATTACCTTCGTCGACATGATCTCGCCCAGGTTAGCAAAGCAAACTCGTACCTGCGCAACCTAGCTCGCCCTTTCTTCTACCGGTTTGCCACCCTGTCGAAGTTTGGTCTGTTCTTTCCCGGCGCCCGCCGTCCATACCCCTTCCTCGAAACGCCAGGATCCGGGCCCAAGCCGTGCTCTCGCAAGCGACTGAAGCAGATAGCTTCTGAAGTTCGGGAGATCGACATTCCACCTCACCCCGCTTCAGACTGCGCAATTTTCTGCAACATGAGGATGGAAGAGCTTCCTTGTGAGGCCAAAGTCCTGCGTCTCGGATGCGCCGTTCGTGTGGTGAACGAAGACGACTCACCGCCTCCGAAGCTGGTCTTCACCCACACTGAGGAGCATGCAGCGACTTCTGAGCACAATGGGAATGACTATCGATGTCGCTGCTGCTTGGATGACCCTTGTTCGGCATGTAGACAACAAACCTGCTTCTTCTATTCACTTGCATCCAGCATGCCCCTAGAGAAGGTGGTCATACTTGACACAGCCATGGGAGTAGACGACACCTTTGATGAGGAGCAACACCTTGATTTGTACCCGTCCGAGGAGTTCGTCACTGTGCTCTACTCTCATGACATCACGGAGAACTCTGATTGCGTGTACAACTGCAAGTATGTGCGCCCAGCCCTGCGGCCGTACTGGGGCACGAAGCAATCGACGGTCATCCTATGGACCGGGGCCCCAGGCCGTGCTTGGAAGCCGCCCTGTGATGTCCACCAGCCCTCTTCGGATACTCCTCTGCACTCTCTGGCCCTTGCACAGACGGAGACAGATGGCAACAAGCTGCTGCCCGAGTGTCATGCCATGAATACTCTGTGGCGTGATCTCGGAGATCAGCTTGGGACTCTGATGGCTAGAGAAGACTCTCCCAAACTGCGCATCGTCAACGCCACTGCCATTGTGGAAAAGTACATCGACCCGGCCGACCGCGCAAAGCACGAAAACCGCAGAGCCAATATCACAGAGATTGAGGCCAGCATTAAGCGCGGCTTCAAGACTTATCGTCACAAGCGGGGAGGGGTCTTGAAGGAGCAGGTAGAGTTTCTCACTATGGAGGAGTGGATCGCTCTGGGCGAGTGGGAGGATGTCTTCACCCGCAACGAGATGGAGCCGTTCCTGACGGCTGGCCCTTCGTCTGCCCCTGCCTAAAGACCATTTATTACCCCACACCAACCCTCGTTCGTGTATCAATCCGATGAGCCATGCCATGTACTGTGAATGTATCTCTCTCACCAAGCTCTCCTTGAAATAATATCTGGAATATTTTCTCCCAGTGCCACACTCACCACCAGCCACAGACTAGTCAACCACACTCATCTCGCGTCTCACGCTAAGCCAGTCTGTCGGACTTCTACAGATTCAACATCATCTCCATCAACAATGCGCGGAACAGTGACGACCTCGAAGACCTCCCCGCTGCCCGCCGAGCTACTCCTCTCCATCTTCGGCCACCTGCGGCGACACGACCTCGCCTAAATCGCCCAAGCCAGTAGACACTTCCGCCACCTCTCCCAGCCACTGCTGAACAAATTCGGAACCATTCATGAACTTCGGCCTCTACTTACCCGGCACATCGATGCTCCCGACGTCAGTATGTCCGCCTTCAGGAGCGATGAGCTCGACGCGCTCCTCTCCAAGCTGGAGGAGATCCGGGTCCGGTCCCCACCCTCCCTCGGCCTGTGCCGTGCATCACAGTCTGGGCGCGAGCCGTACCTCCGTGCATCGCCAGATACGTTGCATACTCCATAGTCCAATGCATGGCTACAAAGCCCGTCTGCCCGTCTACAGCTCCTGCGCCGCGAGCTGGCGCCTCAGTCCCGCGAGTCCCTCAATGACGATCCTCCTGAGCGACTTGGCCGCGTTCTCATTCTGGTCCAGCCACGCCTGGGCCGCCTTCTCGACCGCGTTGCTGCCCAGCTTGCCCTCCTCAATGCTCGAGCCGGGGAAGACGCCGCGCGCCAGCCGCGTCGCCATCGTCATCGTCATCTCCTTCCACCACTTGGTCAGGTTCGCAAAGTACGGCGCAACAAACTCCTTCCTGTCGCTTGAGGGGCCCTGCGCAAAGCCGGCAATGAGCGCCCCCTGCCTGTCGTTCGTGAGCGACTCGGTCGTGAGCTCGTCCCACACCCGGCGCTTGACCTCGACGCCCGGGAAGGACGCCTCGGCGCGCGCGAGAGCGGTCGCGCCAGTCATGGTGCTGTCGCGCTTGTACTCGGCGTCGAGCTCAGACTTGTCCGTCTTGCCGAGCGCGGCGAGCGAGGCGAGCGCGCGCCAGCGCAGCGTCGGCGTCAGCTCCAGGCCTGACACCTTGCCGGCCAGCAGGTCGCGGAGGGGAGACTCGCCGGAGGGCGAGTCGGCAGCCTCCCGCACGAGTGCGTTCGCCCACTGGCGCTGCTGGTCGCTGCCGGGCTCGGCTGCCGCGAGACCCTTGGAGAGGGTCTTGATGAGGTTCGCGGCCGCATCAGGGCGCGCCTTGGGCGGCAGGAAGAAGCTGGTCGCCTCACCCGCCAGCCCGAGGACGAGAGCGAGAATGCCCGAGTCGGCCTCGGCGAGGATGTTGTTCTGCACGGCCTCGAGGAAGCGAGCGGCGGGGAGCTTGGCGTCGCGGACCATGTTCCAGAGCGCCGACCAGGCCACGGCACGCGTGAGCGTGGGCTCAAGCGAGGAGATGTTCTCCGTCAGGACGTCGACCGACTTGGGGTCGAAGCGAAGAAGCGCGTAAGTCAGGTCCTCATCGTTGGCGATCGCGAGGTCAACGGCGGTTCCCTCAGGAAGGGGCACCTCGACGCGGGGTTTGTCGAGAAGGACGGAGACGCTGGCGGTGCGCTTCACGCCGTTGTCGCCGCGCGCAAAGGTTGAGACGGTCACGCGGTGGTTGCGCTGAACGGGCTTGCCCGTCATGGCATCCACCGACTCGGTCGTTACAAACAGCTTGTCACCATCCCGCTCAGTCGTGATGATGGACGGGCCAGAAGTTTCGAGCCACGACGGCACCCAGGTCGAGAGGTCGGCATCAGAGCTGTCCTTCAGACACGAGACAAAGTCGTCAAGTGTCGTCGAGCTGAAGGCATGCTTGTTGAAGTACGCCTTGGAGGCGTCGAGGAAGGCGTCGCGTCCGGCGTACGCCATGAGCTGCTTCAGCACCGAAGCACCCTTGGCATAGCTGATGCCGTCGAAAACCTGGCGGGCGGTCTCGAGGTCGGGAACGTCGGCCGCGATGGGGTGGGTCGAAGGACGGGTGTCGGCAACGTAAGCCCACTGCTTCCGGCCGAGGGCAAAGGATATCCACGATCCGTTGTAGCCTGCCTGCTCCGTAGACACGAGGTAGCCCATGAGGTCCGCGAAGCTGCACGTCAGTTGTGGCGACGTCTAGTCAACTCACCTCTCCTTCAGCCAGGTGTCGTTCCACCAACGAGGAGTCGAAAGATCGCCGAACCACATATGGGTCATCTCGTGGAGGATGACGTTGGCAAGGTTCTCGCGCTGCATCGTCGTCGGGGTGCCGCGGAAGATGTAAGCGTTCTCGGAGAAGGTGACGAGTCCGGGGTGCTCCATTGCTCCAATGTTGTACTCTGGAAGGAAGATCGAGTCGTACTTGCCCCAAGGGTAGGTGTAGCCGAAGGCATCGTTGAAGAACGTGAGGCCCGCCTTGGTGACCCGGAAAACCTCCTTGGGGTCGAGGTACTGCTTCATCGACTCGCGGCAAATGGCGGCGAGAGGGATCTTGAGGTCGCCCTCCTTGAATTCGTCCCGGACAACATAGTAAGGGCCGACAGCAATGGAGGTGAGATAAGTCGAAAGCGGAGGCGTGGGGTTGAAGGTAACGGTGTGAGTGTCGTTATCTCCCGGCTTGTCGCTGACGGCGTCCTGGTTGCTGAAGACACCGGATGCTTTCGGCGCCGTGATAACGAAGGTGATGCGAGCCTTGAGGTCGGGCTGCTCAAAGCAGGCGTACATTCGGCGAGCATCTGTTGGCTCAAAGTGGGTGTAAGCGTACGTCTTGCCATCAGCAGTGTCGGTGAAGCGGTGAAGACCTTCTCCGGTACGACTATACTTGCACTGAGCGACGACGGTCACGGTGTTGTGCTTTCCGACCTCGAGGCCTGTGATGGGCACACGCGCACCGTTGTACGCCTTGGCATCGTCCGGGTGGTCCTTTCCGTTGACAGTAACAGAGGTGACGCTGTCAGCGACGAGGTCGAGCCAGGTCTTGTCCTCCGATGGGGTGAACTCAACAGTCGAGGAAGACGCGAAGGTCGTGGTTTTCGGGTCGTCGATGGCGTGGAGATCGAGCTCGATGCGGTATGTATCGAGGTCGATGACCTTGCTGCGGTGAGCGCACTCGTCGCGAGTGAGGTTGAGGAGCGAGTTGTCCATGGTGGGTGTGGTGAGGAAGGAAAAGAGCAAGGTCAGCCAGGTTTATTTACGTGGAGGGTGCGATTGCTCCGCGTGATGTCACCGCACTAGAGGGACGGCTAGATCCGAAGTCAGCGCCGAGAGTGCTGTTTACGGCTTTTCGGTCCGGACATGCGGCGAGTCTGCCGGGATACACGGCGATGTCCCCTAGCCCTATGCATATCCAATCAGTGGAAATCGGGTCACATCATGCATAAGCGGTGGTTTACAGTGTCCTTAGTCTACAGTGGGGTGTCTGTGGCATGGCGGGACACTACTTCCAGGCGATGGGCTTGCCAGTCGCGTCGGTAGCGAGATCGATCTCGACGCCAGCGGTAAAGTCCTTGGCTGAGAAGCAGAGTCCGTTTGGCCCGAGGACGGAGGTGTCGCCCTCCTTCTTGGGCGACATGCAGATTCTGTCTCCGTCCTTGACCCACATGGGGCGCCATGAGTTGAGGCTGGGACAGCCCTCGCCGAAGTCGCAAGGACCCAGAACAGGCGGACCGAAGGAGTAGCCGTGGCCTGCTGTTAGTTGCTGACGAGTGGAAGAAAGAAGCAGACGTACAGGGCACGTGTGAGACCACGCAGAGACCGCCCTGGCTGTGGATGGTAAAGTACTCGACACCGGCTTCGGCGCCCTGGAAGGTGAACGGCTCCCACTTGAAGCGCTGGTCCTTCTCGCAGGTGGAGCAGGGGGCGAGCTTCAGCGGAGCACCCTGGTCGAAGCGGCCTCCGCTGGAGAGGCAGAGGTCGCCGTCCTTTGTTTGGATGCTGTTGAAGTCCCCGGTGGTTGGCGCTGCTATGGCAGCAGCGGCGAGGAGGAGGACGGAGGCGAGCATGTTGTTGTGGTCAGCGTTGTGATCGCGTTGGGTCAGATTGTTAGTGGGCAGCGACTTATATCAGATGGGTGAGCAGCTGCGCCGTCGCGGGGATGTGATGCAACGGGGCGGCGGTGCGGGGATGCGATCGACGCGAGAGTAGTGCCGTCAGCACATTCGTATGGCCCTGGTCCATCTGAGTTGGTCTCAAGGCTCCCATTCAGCCTGGTGCCCTTGACGACCATTCACTGGCACATGACGCCGATCCTGGTTCGTTGGGTGTATCCAGCTACCGGCCTCCGTCTCACTTGCCGTATCGTTGATTTCGCGAGGCGACCGTTGACGATGACGGGCTTTCAAGACCGAGCGAACCAGGTTGAATTGTTGTTCTACGGTAAGGCCTTAGCCCGACATGACGGTTCTGGCATTGTGCTGGACCAGTGAGACCCACTGCTGTACGACCTGCGGGCTCAAATACCTATCCCCGTCCATACCACTTCCTCATTGCAGGGCGAGCATATCCTTGGCGCTCGTCTCGAGGCAGCGGGGACCGGGAACATTGTCACCGAGCCCGTTAGTCGCTTCGGTGAAGCCGTAGACGTCTAATGAGTAACTCGGCTGCACTTCCTCACCCTTGCTGTCTGCGGAACTGTATGCATCTCTAAGAATTGAAGGGGATCGATCGATTACGCTGGCGCACCAGCGTTCTAAACTATAGCGGGGACCATCTCTCCCATCGTGTCATGCAAAATCGGATGGTGAAAGTGGAAAATGTGGGGGACTGTCTACTACTACTCTCACACTCTTCCTCCACCTCTCTCGCACTCCACTTGCAAACGCTCACGCCTGTCGCAAGCGCTCCTTTTCGAGCTCGCTGCTCTCGCTCCACTCTACTGCACCTTCTTCTCCTCAATGGTCACAACCTCCTCGATCTCGGGAAGCTGCTTCTGCGCAGCCTCCTTCTCCTCGATCGCGCGGCGGGCCTCGCGACGCTCACGGCCGCGGGTGACCAGCTCAGCGGGCTCGAGGTTGGCGAAGAGAGCCTTGCACGCACGCTCGACGAGGAAGCAGAGCGCAAAGTCGGCAACCATGGCGCCGGCGAGGCGCCAGCGGAACGACCACGCCATGGGGACGAGCTGAAGCCACGAGTTGAGGTCGGGGAAGAGGTCGAGGGCGCCCGAGTACGCGACGAGCGAGGCACCGGCGAGTCCGTAGTAGAGGGGCTTGTTCTCCTTGATACCCTCACGGAAGGGGCGACCCTGGAAGTTGAGGACAAAGGTCGAGACCTGCTGCGACAGACCAAGGAGGTAGATCGCAGTGTTCAGGAGAGTAGGCTCAAACTTCTTCTCAAGGTCGATGATGCCGCGGTCCTCGATCGACTTGCAGAGGCCAGTGATGTAAACGAGGGCAACGATGTGGACACCGAACTGGAGAAGGACGGAAAGCAGGACGTAGAGGTTGAAGATGTTGCCGAGGGGACGCTCACGCGAGAGCTTCTCCACGGGCTTGGCACGCGAGATGCACAGGAAGCACACGCTCATCAGCATACCGGTGATGGTGACCTGGTAGTCGCCAAACTTGATGCCGTCAAGGTACTGGACCGAGAGCGACCAGGCGGTGATGAGACAGTTGAGCGCGAGAATCTTGTACATCTGAATCGTGGCGACGAGCGTGCAGCGACCCTGGCGAATGACGTTCGAGATCGCTTTGACGTTGGCAAGCTTTGAAGTGAAGGGAGCGGCACACGAGGCGTCACCGAGCTTGATCTGGGGAACCTCCTGGCCGTCGTCCAGGTCGGCGAGCTTCGAGGTGATGGTCGTCAGGTCAAACTTCTCCATGGGGTTCTGCTTCTTGGCGCTCTGGTGGGTGGAAGCGACCTCCTGCTGAGTCTGGACGAGCTCGGGGTAGAGTTCGCGGAGCTGGGGAGGAACGGGAGGAGGAGGCTGGTTGAAGCGGGCCGAGATCTTGCACTGCTGCTCGTAGACCTTTTTGAGGCGCTCGTTGCGCTGGTGCTCAGCGATAGCCTTGAGGTCGTCCTCGGTTCCGTCGAGAAGGGCGACACCGACGTGAGCCTGCTTGAGGGCACCGACATCGTTGGTTCCGTCACCAGCCATGAGGGTGGTGTAGCCGAGCTCACGGAGAGTGCCAACAATGAACTCCTTCTGCGAGGGGGAGACACGAGCGTAGACCCAAGTGTGGGTGACGAGGTCCTTCCACTGCTCCGGGCGGTGCTCAAAGGCACGAACGGTAGGGCCGGTGATACAGATGTCGTAGTCGCGGAGAATGTCCTGGTCGAGCGGCTCCTCGGGGTTGACGGGAATAATCTTGGTCTCGTCAACGTTGCGCCAGACGAGCTGGTCGGACGAGCCCTCCTTCAGGTCGAGAATCATGCAATCACGGTCGACAATCTCAACCTCGCGAGCGACATGGATAGCCGTGAGCGGGTTGTCACCAGTGATCATGATGCAGCGGTGGGACGAGTCGGCGAGCATCTTGAGGGTCTCAACGGCGTCGGGCTTGAGAGGGCAGTGGAAGACGAGGAAGCCGGCAAACTCGAGGTTGGACTCGACCTCATCACGGGTAACAGAGTTGATCTTGTCAGGAGTAAGGGCCATCTGCTTAACACCGAGAGCGAGAACACGCGATCCGCGGCGAGTGTAGTAGCGGTAAGTCTCCTCGTAAAAGTCGGGAACGTTGGTGTACATCGACTTGAGGGTCTCGGGGGCACCCTTGACGGTAGCAATCCACTTGCGGCCAGACTTGTCGGTGACAGAGGCAATGGTCGACATGCGCTTGAGGGCAGACGAGAACTGGAAGCGGCGGCGGATGGTCAGCTGGTAGTCGTGAGTGGCGTTCGTCTCGTTGGGCGAGACATTGTCACCCTTGGAGAGCTTCCAGTTGAGAGCGTCAAGAGTGGTGCGCTCCATGGGGTCACCAACGATAGTGCCGTCGTCGAGGAGAACGAGCGAGTGCGCACCGGCGAGAGCAAGGGTGGTCTCCTTGCCGACGACCTTGACGTCCTCGAGACGCTCGGGGTCCTTGGGGTCAACACCGCAGACACCCTCAACGACGAGGTTCTCGCCAGTAATGGTACCAGTCTTGTCGAAGCAACAAACATCGACGTTGCCGGCGAAGGGAATGCGGAACGGCTCGGTACAGAAGATGGCGAACTTTTGGAGGGTGACGAGCGAAGTGTTGACGGCAAGCGAGAGCTCCATGGGGAGCTCGGGCGGGACGACCGAGGTGATGATGAGAACACAGTCGAGGAGGAGCTTGCCCTTGGCCATGCCGCGCTCGAGACCGCGGGTCCAGACGTACCAGGACGCGGCAATGGCGAAGATAAGCAGGAACAGAATGAAGAGGAAGGACTCGAAGTTGTTGGCGGAGACACGCTCGGTCGAGAAGATCATGGTGCGGACGAGCTGGCCCTGGGTCGTGCCGAAACCGGTGCGCAAGACGACGGCGAGACAGCCGCCATCCGGGGTCTTGATACCGCCATCGTCGCCAGGCGAAACCTGCAGGGCCTTAGTTCCAGAGAAGAGGACCTCGTTGCGGTCAGACCCGTTGATATCGAGCCTGTCGGCAGGGTCGCGAAGCTCAACGCTCTCCTTCAGGAGAGGAGTGGACTCTCCTGAGAGCATGGCCTCGTTCACGATACAAGTTCCGCGGAGAAGGAGCAGGTCGCAAGGAATGCCAGAGTCGGGCTTGGTGCGGGTGATCGACACCATGTCTCCGGGAACGAGGTCAGAGGAGATGACCTCCTTCCACTTGCCGTCGCGGAAGACCATGAGGGGGAAAGGAGTGATGCTCATGGTGCGGAACTCGGTGAGAGTGCGGACGCGCTGGAAGACGACGGTGCACTCGAAGACGACGAGCATGAAGGCGGTGAACAGCGAGTAGTACCAGTACTCGTCGAGACACCAAAGGGCGACACAGAACATCTGGAAGACGAAGAAGGGGGCGACAGCGTGCTCGGCGAAGAGCTCGGTGAACTTTGGGATGGGAATGTGACACTCGTTCGGGCCGTACATGGCCTTGAGGTAGTCGTAGGACGGCGCCTTGGTGCTGGTGCCGTGGGTCACGATGCCGCGCGAGTTCTGGAAGACACTGAGGGGCGGGTTGCTGTCGCAAGGGTACGGAATGCGCTCAAACTCCTTGACGTCCTGGTTGAAGACGTAGGTGTCGCGCTGGTAGATGAAGCTGTAGCGGGTGCTCGTCTCGGCGCCGGGGGTCGGCTGCTTGTCGAGGGGAACAAACTCGCCCTTGCCCTTGCCCTTCTTAGGGATGACGCGGACGGTGGACGCCGTGTCGAGCGAGCTGGCGGGACGGTAGCAGAGGACGGCGCGGACATTGTTGCTCCAGCGAGTGGCGAGGAAGCTGAGGAGATGACCACCGAAGACGATGACGCAGTAGATAAAGGTCCACTCCTCAGAGCCGATGTACTTGTCGTAGGCAAAGTTGTAGGCGTAGAAGAGGGCGGGCCAAAGGGCTGGGTTTAGCTGAAGCTACTGGCTGGTCACTCACAGAGCCAAGGAAGACCGTAGATGCGCCATGAAATGGGGATCGGGTTGAGTAGGCTGACCGACTCTATCTCTGGCGATTTGATCGCCGGCCGGGAGCTGCAAAGGTCAGCGAAAAAGCATAGACGGTGGTGCGAGAGACGACTTACGAGCTCATTGTGAATAGAGCTGGTTGTCCCGGTTGATAGGTGTGTGTGTAAGAAAGAGAGATAAGGAGGTAAAACTAAAAAAGTTGGATGATAAATGACCTGATGTTGGACGCACGGTAATTGCCAGCACACCCCACCGGGGACCGGCGGTCAGGTCCAGCGTACGCGCGGCGTTGTGTGTCTGCGCAGGACCGGAGCAAACCGAGGGCTCTCCTTCGCTCATCCACCGAAATCTGCTAGTCCCTTAGTCACTCGATAGCGCAGCCAACCTAAACCCCAGCCATTAACCCCTGGGCTTATTCTCCCCATTAGCCGCTTCCTTTAGGTCCACTGCGATGCCCATTACACCAAGCCCGACATTTGCTCCCGCTCTCTAAACCAGATTACATCATGTCAAAGCCCCCCTCCACGTTCCACTTACCCAAATAGAATCCTGACCCCCGTTCTAATCACAGGGCCTTGCACTGTGTGGGGTGCCTTGATGTGCCTAGTGACCCCGCGCCACGTTCACCCACAGCATCTACACGCCTCGTATTTCGACCAGGTCGGCTTTGTTCATCTTCCTTTACTCAAACCCGCCCAGGCCAACCTCGCCAGTCCTTCATCAAAAGCACACAGGACACTCGATACCCCCAAACGCGAAACCCCCGGCCCACACGCCTTATCCCTGCCCCCTTTCGGTCCCCCGGTCCAAACGAAAGCAGTCGCCCGCCATGAATATCTTCCGGTTCCTTGGTGAGTTGCGCGCGACACCGACATGACGTGGAGATGGCCGACATGAGCGGGGGCGAAGAGGGCGGCGCGCAGATGCCATATCCACAGCAACAGCGGACCGCATCTCCTCAACACGGCAACGGCGGATACGCACGCCAGGCGCAGCTAGCTCATGGGAACCGCTGCAGCATTGTGGGATACGAGAGCATGCGGCGGAGACGGTCGCTGCGTTTTTGGCGCCGGGCTGGTGGCTTGGAACGACGTTAACAGCTGCGTAGTGTGTGCTGGCGGTGTTCGGCTGTAGGCAGTGAACCTTGCTTGACTCCCGCCGGCTCCCAGCCATGTATCCCGCCTGTGTCCACGTTTGACTCCCACTTGCGCCGGACTCTGCCTGTGTCTGTGCATCCCCGCATCATGTCCGGGCTCCGCATCACGCCGCCCAGCTGTTCAACGCGCTACGTCCCAGCTAACACCCCAGGCGACATGTCGCACCTCGCGTCAATCTTCCTCCTGCTGCACAAGATGATCACGTCGCGTTCCGCGCGCGGCATCTCGTTCAAGTCTCAGGCGCTCTACCTCCTCGTCTTCGTGACGCGGTATCTCGACCTCTACAAGTTCTACTCTGTGTACAACACGCTGATGAAGATCTTCTTCATCGCCAGCGCCGCCTACACCATCTACCTGATGAAGGTCAAGTTCCGCCCCACGCAGGACCCGTCGCTCGACACCTTCAACGTCGCGTACATTCTCGGCCCTGCCGCCGTCGCCGCCCTGCTGTTCACGCACCAGTACAACTTCTCCGAGATCACGTGGACGTTCTCGCTCTGGGTCGAGAGTCTCGCCATTCTGCCCCAGCTCTTCATGCTCCAGCGCACGGGTGAGGCGGACAACATCACGACGCACTATCTCGCTGCGCTCGGGCTGTATCGCGGCCTCTACATCCCCAACTGGATCTACCGGTACTACACCGAGACGGGCAGGTTTGACTGGAGGCCCGTCCTCCCCGGCCTCATCCAGACGGCGCTCTATGCCGACTTTGGGTACATCTACGTCACCAAGGTGCTCAAGGGAGAGAAGTTTGAGCTCCCCGCTTAAGGCGAGCAGCGCCAGCGAGCGTCAGCAAGCGTCAACGAGCGTCAACGAGCGCCGGGAAGCATCGCATGTGTTCCCCGTTTGGACCGAGAGTCCCTCGGCACGTCACTTGTGGGCCTCCGTTCCTCTTTCCCCCCCCC
>NW_014040850.1:197302-220323 GCF_000293215.1 Trichosporon asahii var. asahii CBS 2479
CTCCTCCGCCCTTAGTCTCTCTCAGTCAAGCCAGCCTTCGACATCACCCTTTGCTCCTCCCCCCCGCCTCCTTCTCTCATAGAATTGACACAAAAACTGCATGAAAAAAGTGAGAATAACTGTGCAAGGTTGCCGTGTGAAGTGTAGGGTAAAAGGAGGACGTAGAAATACAATAGTTGTGGCAAAACGGTTCACAAGGTGGAGTCAAGAGTTCAGATTTTCGTTTGCGGTGGTGGGTGTGAGTGACGGGGATGTGTGGATTGGGTGGATTGGGTGAATGCTGTATGGTATTGGGGGAGGGGAGCGCCGAGGGACGAGGGACGAACTACGCATTGGCAGCAGGGAAGTTGTTGAAGAGCGCGAGCAGCTCGTCCGCATTCCCCACGCCGTTGTCCGACAGCTTGTTGATGAGGTCCTGGAGCTGGGCCTTTTCGTCGCGAGCGCTGTCCCTGTTCTCCTTGTCGCTCTCGTCGTCGTGCGGCGTGACCGAGTGCCGAAGCGCGCTGGGCTGCGGATGCGATTGCGGCGGGGGCGAGATCTTGGAGCACTCGCTGTCTCTCGGGGACGGGTCGAGCGGGGACTGGTGCGCGGGACTGCCTGAGGGCGAAGAGAGCAGGAGCGCCGAGTGTGGCAGGTTCGAGGGCAGGGCTGGCGGGGACGAGGGCGGTAACTGGCTAAAGTCAAAGGGCGATGACGCAAGGCTGAGCGCATCGAGCGACGCCGCGCTCGAGGTGCGCTGGAACAGTTGGGAGAAGACATCGTCCTCCGACGAGGCAGCGGGATCCGTCTGCTCCTGGTGGGCGCGGGCCCGGACCACACTCGAGACGTCTGCCTCCGAGTGCCTCCTAGGACTCGGGTGCGGTTTGGCAGTAGATGGTCCCGGCGTAGTGGTTCCGGGCTTCATGCTGAATCCGTCGACGTCGAAGAAGGCGCCGGCCTGGCTGTTCCACGCGGGTGCGGGAGCGTCGTCGCTGAGCGGCATGGCGAGATTCTGCTCCGTGTCGGCCAGCGGGCGGCGGGCAGGAGTCTTTGCTTCGCTCGGCGGCTGAGCCCAGCCTCCGGGAGACGAGGCAGCGGCAGCGGCACTCTCCGCAAACTTGGCATTGCGGACGCGGGCAGCGGCGGCGGGCGCGCGTGGCGGGGAAGTCATGGGACCGACGGCCTTGGGGGGACGCACACCCGCACGAGTCTGGCGCGCCTTGCCGTTGGCGATCCGCCGCGCGTCGCTCTCGGCGACCTGTGTCAGTGTCCGCTTGAAGCCCGGCGAAGGCGCAATGGGCTGAGGCTCGGACGGCTCGCTTGGCGGGTCGGCGGGGATGGTCGACCACAATGTCGGCGGCCGCATCGTCTTTGTTTTATTGTAGTACAAGCCGCACGCGTTACACACGCGCTCCATCTTGTCGTCGACCTTCTTCGTGCGCCACACAGAGCTCTTCGTCGTGCCGCAGTTGTAGCACTTCGTCACGCCTCCGACAGTCGACTGTCGCTGGTTGCTTCGCCGCTTTGCCGGCGGCTGGGAGCTCGTCGGGTCCGGTGATGATCGCTTCTTCGACGCTGACGCCTCGGCCGCCCTCCTCGCCTCAGCCTCCGCGCGCGCCTTCTCGGTCGCCGACTTGATCGGTGCCCCCGTCAGCTGCTCAAGCATGTTAAGGAATGCTGGTGACTCGAGCAGCCGCTGAGCCTGGTCCTTCGTCAACGTTTCCGGTTTGGCGTAGATCTCAGCCGGGATACCCATAGAGTTGGAGTCATCGGAGCGGAGGGGGGTGCTCGACGGATGAGGAGCCGGCATGGATGGCGGAGGGGTGGGGACTGGTGCATGCGAGTTGTGCGTGATTGCAGGCCGGATAGGGACATTCTGATCCTTCTGCTGAAGTCTCTCGCGCTCCGCAGCGGCAGCGGCTGCCTTTTTCTTCTTGCCGAGGGGTCGTCCCCTCGGGAGCTTCGGCTTGTCCTGTTGAGAAGGCGGTTGCGACATGTCGGAATGCGGGGTCGAGCTCGAGGGCATCTGTGGCGGAGCGTGAACCGGAAGAGGCAGTCCGTCGGGGAAGACGGGGACGCCGGCGGCACTGCCGTCTTCGACCGACACATGAAGAGGTCCGGGGAAAGCAGGGCCAGCCATTGTGGGTTTGAGGCCGACGCAGAGCTCGATGCCCCACGCTGCCCCGTCGATGCCGGCATTCCTGTTGGCAGCGACGAGTGCCTCGAGGGGATTTGAGTTCTTAGCCGAGGTGCCGACAGTCACAAATTCTGGACGCCTGACGAGGCGTCCAGTGATGAGACTCTTTCCGACGCCGGGCTCATCCAGGGCCCAGCTGACCATGCCCTTCCCCGTCCATACCTCTGCTGTTGATGCAGCAGAACGCGTCCGCCGCAGGAACGTTTCTCGGGGGTCGAGGACGTAGAGCGAGTGGTCGGGTGAGCAAGGGTGGGCGGGATGTAATTCTGGGCTGTGTCGTCAGCCATCATCGCACTTCAATGTGGTTCAATGAGGAAGGTGGGTGGTGGAGTCGCGTCTATTCATCCTGACAAGCCATATGGCGTGACGCGCCCTGTCAAACTCACCTAGCCATGACAATGCCTTGCACCACCGTCTTCAAGTAGATTGCGCCCCATGCTTCATCGCCGTGGCCAACATCGCTCCGTCCGGGTGCCGCATGCACGTATACTTGTTGCGGGGTGGAGAACAGTGACGTGAATGTCTGGGCTGATGAGGGGAGGTGGTAGGAAACTTGCACTATCGAATTAGCTTACTCCGCTCGGGCTGAAGTCTTTTCTTACCAGGCAAGTTGTGGATCTTGTTCCCCGCGAGGGAGCCGGACGCCATTGTGGGTGATCTCAGAGGACGATTGTCCTACGAGGTCCACAGGAGGAGTTGGTGGGCAATGTTGCGAAGTGGTGAGGCGTGTCGGAAGAGACAATTGGTGCCGGTTGGTGGTGAGTCAATGGTGGGAGAGTAGTGGGATTCGGAAACGAGGCGCCGAGAAATGTCGCGTGAGCAATGGAGAGGAGAGTGAGGGGGTGCTCGCGATGTCGACGACCTCGAGAGAAGTGGTGGGTGCGAAGGACGTCGGGGGGGGGGGTCTTGGTGGATATGAGCAAAATCAATGTCTCGACAGCGACGCGTCTTGGTCAGGTAATGAAGGCTGGCCGTGTTGGGTGCGAATGGCTCATGGCGCACAGGCCAGCCAGGAGGGACGGACAAGCCAAGCAGGGGTGTTGACTGTCATTCCACGTGCGGGACCCTGGAAATCCGCTCCAACAAAGCAGTCGCGTCGCGCGGCATCAATTTTGTCCTGCGACTACATGACGTTTGGCCTGGGGTGCATGGCGTATCTTAACTGCCCAACTGGGCCATCGATTGCAGTGCATGCAGTGGGGCGGGCTAGTCTATTGTATGTATGCACAAGAGGTGTCCCACGCACAACATGAACAGTTTGCACAAGATGTCAGAGTCGGGTATGCACAATGCTGTAGGTAATACATGCTGTCGGATCCATGTGAAAACAACAAAATCCCAAACTGATCTGATGGCTCTATTGTCTGTAGAGTTGAGGGTTGAAGGGAAGGGGTGAAGGGGCCGCTGCGCGCCTTCTCACTTCCTGCGCTCCAGCTTCCACTTCCACTGCTTTCCCTGCCACCGCTTGCGCTCGCCGTTACGGTTCTCAGGGGCGTTCTCGTCTTCCACGAAACCCGCATCACGGATACGCCGCGCCGCACCCTTCCCCATGAGCCCCTTCTGCGTCTCCAACCGGCTCTCGGCCTCGCGAAGCAAGCGAACACGACCAAGAAGGGCAGACAACCGCGCAAGAAGCTCCATGCGATATTCCTGCCCGTCAGTTCGGCGTCCAAACAAAGTAACTCACCCTCGCCTCGTTGCCATCGTCGTCCTCAGGCTCAGACTCTTGTTCCGGGGTAGGCTCCTTCGCCTTCCGTCGTCGCTTCGGCTTCTCAGGCTCCGCCCATCCAAGGTCCACCTCCTCTTCGTCTTCCTCCACATTCTCTGCATCTCCGGTCGTCTGTCCGAATGAGTCGACTGACGTCAGCTGGGTCACACGATATGCACTCACAGTCCTCCTTCGAGTCGACGAAAACAACGTGACCCTCTGAAGGCACCTGCTTCGCCTTGCCCTTCCTGCTATTTCCCGTCGGTCGGATAATCACGCCCATGTCGGCGAGCTTCTCTACCTCGGCGAGCTCGGAGGCACCATCCCACTCGGAGCTGCTGCTGGCGGGGGCGGTGATCTGCAGCTCTGCGCGGAGCTTGGCAATTTTCTGATATCAGCTGGATATAGCACGTGGAAGCTTACCTTCTCATCCTGTGCAATCTGCACCTTGACGTATCCGACGTCCTGGCTCTTCAGCAGCCGCACCATGTCCGTCGACAGAGACTCGTTTCCACGATCGGCGATCGCCACACCGCCCTTCGTCTGGCCCTTGACCATGCCCCAGTAGAACTCATCCTTGTTGCGGAAGGCGGCCTTCTCGCGGAGCTTCTTAATCCGGTCCTTCTTTGACTTGTAGTCGCGCGCTCGGTGGACGTAATCCTTATGCTTCTCGAGGAGACCGAGCTTCTGGCGGTTGAGCGGTTGAGCTCGCTCGCGGTGGTTCCGCCTCGACATGACATCTGCGGTCAGCTGTGGAGATTGAACTATCAACTCACTTTTGCGTGCTGCGTTGACCATGTTGGGCAGTAAGACGAGGGTCTACGCTTGAGAGAGTCGATGGATCGGTATGCAGCTGAGTGGCGAAGCAAGGTGGACGTGATGAAATCCGACTTTTGGTTATCAGAAGAATGACGTGTAGTGCCGGGCCAATATGGCACACATGGCAGTCCTCCCCCCAGACATGGCTGGGTGGGATGAGGTTGCCCCGACGGAGACGAGAGAGGAGGTCCTTCGCAGACCCGAACTCCTGACTTTTCCCTATCGTTGCCCTCCCCTCGAGCTCAACGCACTCTTCAACAGCACCCGAAGGGCTCTGTGGAGCGCGTCCTCGACTTTTTCCATCATGGCCATGGCCCAACGCGGCGCCTGCGCCATGGCGCTCGCCTTCCGCGCTGCCGCCCCAGGCCGTGTCGGTCTCGGCTCCGCCTCGGCTACAATGGCACACCGTCCCGGCTTCATGACATTACGAACACTATCGACCACCCCCTTTGCTCGGCCCTCCCCTCCCCTGTCAAGGATATCTGTGTTTACGCTCGGAAAACGTTTCGAATCTACGACTACCTCGGACTCTGAAAAACGGAAGAACGCCAAGGACTCAAAGGCAGAGGTCGATGTTCTTCTTGCGTCTACGGTCACTCCCCCACCCGTCAAGGTCGACGCTAAGCCCGACACTGCCTCCCTCTGGAAGCTCCTGTCTCTTGCGAAGCCTCAGAAGAAGCTTCTCACGCTTGGTGTCTCCGCGCTCATCGTCTCAACTGGCGTCTCGCTTTCCGTTCCCTACATCATCGGTAAAATCATCGACTACTTCGCTCCCGGCTCCAAGGAGACTCTCCTGTTCGGACTTCCGCTGGAACAAGCCGCCGTCGCCCTCGCCGGCTTTTTGATTATCGGTGCTGTCGCCAACTCGATCCGGTCCATCTCGCTGCGTCTCGCCGGACAGCGCACTGTCGCCCAGATTCGTAACAAGACCTACAAGCAGTACCTTGCTCTCCCTCCGTCGCACATCGAGACCGCCGGTGTCGGAGATGCGCTTTCGCGTATCGGACAAGACTCCAGCATCGTCGGCCAGTCGCTCTCCGAGAACCTCGGAGAAGGTCTCAAGGCCGTCATGGGCGCCGCCGTGGGTGTGGGTGCCATGTACATGATCTCGCCGAAACTGTGCGCCGTTATGCTTATCCTGTTCCCGCCTATCTCGATTGGATCTTACTACTACGGTCGCTACATCCGTAAACTGTCCCTCAAGACCCAGGAGGCGCTCGGTAACATGTCCAAGCTCGCCGAGGAGCGTCTTTCCGCTCACCGCACCGTCACTGCCAGCAACACCCAGCCGTCTGAGCGTGCCCTGTTCGCCGGCAAGGTCGCCAGTGTCTTCAACCTGCAGAAGAAGGAGACGTACGCCAACGGAATCTTCCAGGGAGGAAACGAGGTCGCCGGCGACCTCGCGATGATCGGCCTTCTCATTTACGGTGGAATGCTCGTCCAGCGCGGCGAGGTCACTGTCGGAGACATGACCACGTCCCTCATTTACGTCAACTGGATCGAGTGGAGTTTGAACAGTGAGTTTGACGAAATATTCAATAAACAATGGCTAACGTCAGCCCTCGCCACATTCTTTACTGGTCTTATGCGTGTTGTCGGTGCCTCGCAGCGCATCATTTCTCTCCACAGCCTCCCGTCCCCTGTGCCTCTGAGCGTGGGTGCGCCCGTTGAGGAGAAGGATGGCGGCGCCATCGAGCTCCGTGACGTTGCGTTTGCATACCCCTCGCGCCCCGATGTCAGGGTCCTCGACGGTGTCAACCTCCGTATCGACCAGGGTGAGCAGGTCGCTCTCGTTGGCGGCTCCGGCTCTGGCAAGTCTTCGATCCAGCTTCTGCTGCTCCGCTTCTACGACCCCACCGACGGCCAGATCAAGTTTGGCAACAAGGACATTCGTGACTTTGAGCCCGAGTCGTGGCGTGGACGCATCGGCTACGTTCCCCAGGACCCCATTCTCTTCGCGGGTACGATCAAGGACAACATCAAGTACGGCCACCCCAAGGCCACGGACGAGGACATCATCAAGGCTGCCGGCATCGCTCACTGCGACTTCATCGAGCGCCTGCCCGAGGGCTACGACACTGTCATCACGAAAGCATCGCTCTCTGGTGGTCAGCGCCAGCGTATTGCCATCGCCCGTGCTCTCGTCGGCAACCCCTCTGTCCTGCTCATGGACGAGGCTACGTCGGCGCTTGACTCCGAGTCTGAGCGCGCTGTCAACGCTGCGCTTGACGCCCTGTTCAACGACACCGACATCACTGTCATTCTGATTGCCCACCGCCTCAGCTCCATTGCCCAGGCTGACCGCGTCGTCTACCTTGAGGGTGGTCACATCATGGAGGACGGCTCGTACGACGACCTCATCACGCGTCCTCAGGGCAGGTTCCGCAAGATGGTCCAGGGCCAGATGGCCAAGATCGCGGACCCGATCCAGGAGGAGACTGGCGCCGCTCACGAGCCCGAGGAGCCCGCCAAGCCGAAGAACGAGGACGAGCAGCCTGGAATCACGATGCGCGCTGCTCCTGCTTCGCCCTTCGCCGGCCAGAAGCGCTTCGCGCACACCTCGGCCACCCGCCCCGACGCCGAGCAGGAGCCTGAGATTCCGCAGCCTCCCAAGTACCGCACTGTCTATGGCGCTGCCAACGCGCCCGCTTCACCTCTTCCCGAGGTCGACCTTCCCATCCCCTCTGCCCCTGCCGCCCCTCTTTCGTCTTACAAGCCTCTGCCCGAGCAGACTCCCAAGCGCTTGATCAACCTTTACTCGCAGCTTTCGAAGCGCAACCTCAGCATCCTCATGACGCTGACTGCCACCACTGGCTTTGCCCTTTCGCCTCTTCCCCTCAGCATGCCCGTCCTTCTCGCCCTTACCGCCGGCACGTTTCTGACTTCCGCCGCTGCCAACACCTTCAACCAGGTGCTCGAGGGCCCGATCGATGCCCAGACACCGCGTACTCGCGTTCGGCCTCTAGTCTCGAGGCGTGTGACGCCCTTCCACGCGACTGCGTTTGGCACGACCTGCATGACCCTCGGCGGTGCCATTCTGTGGTACGGCTGCAACCCTACGACTGCTCTCCTTGGCATCGGCAACCTCATTCTTTACTCGGCCGTCTACACGCCGATGAAGCGCTACTCTGTCTGGAACACTTGGGTTGGCGCCGTCGTCGGTGCTATCACTCCCCTCATGGGCTGGACCGCCACCGGCGGCTCGCTGTGGCCGACTGCTGAGCAGCCTCTGCTCCTCCACTGGCCGTTCTCGAACCTGCCTGATCTCCCAAACCCGCTCGCCGCGTGGACGCTTGCGCTTCTGCTCTTCTCGTGGCAGTTCCCCCACTTCAACGCTCTCTCTTACATGATCCGCCCCTTCTACGCGCTCAGTGGCTACCCGATGCTCTCAGTTCTGAGCCCGAGGCTCAACGCGCTTGTCTCTCTGCGTCACGCCGTGCTGCTCGCCCCGATCTGCGCTGTGCTCGCGCCTCTTTCCGGCGCCGTTGACTGGAGCTTTGCCCTGACCTCGGCCGTACCGAACGCCATGTTCATCGCGAGTGCATACCGCTTCTACAAGAACATCAACGAGGTGACTGCCAAGAAATGCTTCTTCGTGTCGCTGTGGTACCTGCCCGTCGTGCTGGGTCTGATGCTGCTGCACAAGAACCTGCGCAAGTGGTGGACGCAAGAGTCGGACTGGGAGAATTCGGACGCCGGCAAGAACTACATCCACGAGCGCGAGCATGCTCGCGGAAGGATACTGTCCGAGCGCCACCTGCCCGAGCACACGCATCGTGTGGACGTCACGAAGCAGCCGCCAGCTGCCCCTACGCCATCAGCGTAACAGCGAACCTCTCACTCTCCTCTCACCAACACAGAAACCATAATAAAACCACGTCTTTGCAAGCCCCCGACGCGCCCGCCGACGGGTCACACATGAAGGACCAAGGGATCATAGACATATCTGTACCATTATCATTAAAGGCATTTGACTCCACTTCTGAACGCCGGTTGAGTTGGTGCAGCTGCATCATGTGCGTCACGTCTGGAGGCAAGGTGCAGTGACCTGGGTCCTCACCGACTAGGGAGCCGTACCAGTTCCCGCACTGACTTTTGACGCGCAGCGGAATGAACAAACGTAGTGAACCAAAGGCAATGGTCCAGTGAAACGGTGGCTAATAGGCCGTTTTATGACGGAGGACAATCGGCCCACAGTGCTCATGAATACTTAGGGTTCGAACTGAGAGGACTAACTCGCCGCATGTGGTTCATGCTGAAGCAGGAGGCTACATGCATCGACGGTGAAGGAGCTGGACCAGCTCAAAATCGTTCGACTGCCCATACTTTATATGGCGCCCGATGTTGCCTCATGATACAGGCTCAACTGATCTCATAACTCTCATAATCAGTACACAATGGATAGCCTTGCCACCTCACTGGCCAAAGCCTCACAACGGACTGTTGAGGGTCCCAAGTCTCAGCAGCTTAGCTGATACAGAAGCGGAGCAACTTAGTACTGGAAGTGCACGAGATTCGCATGTTGGCTCCCGTTCGACTTGACCGCTGCCCCTAGTTTACAACGCTCATTTAAGTACAGAAGGTGAATGGTTGGAGTTACTCCCGCCGAGGACTGGGGCTACCTATGCTCGTAATCGTTCTGAGTGCGCGTCTCGCAGGAGTGCACGGTGTCGATGGCACGTCGGTAGCTCTCTCTGGCGAGGTTTGTGGGTCGCTGGACCATGCCGACGACGTATCCGAAGAAGTGTTGACTGCTCCGGATCTCGACGTCGTTGACTGAGGCGAGACGTCGGACGGCAGTTCTCCTTCCGGCGGCGTGACGTACTCGCTCGAGGAGGAGTCCTCCACCTCTATCCAGCCACCGCTCGGCCCCGGGATGAGCCATCTGACCTCGGGCTCTGCGCCCGGGCTCTCGAGTTGGACAACTGTGAAGGGTACGGGCCTGCGAGAAGTTGGCAGATAGACGTCCGTGAACCTGGCCTCGTCATATTCGAAGGGCTCAGGCGCATGACCCCCGCTGTCAACTAGCAGACGCCACTGTGCGTTCAATGCCGGTCGAGCAAAGGAGCGAACAAAGGCCATGTCAAGCTCTTCGAGAATCGGGGCGCTGGGAAACCTCGTCCTCAGGAACCACCGGCTCTGTGCGTCAGTATGTGGCGCGAACGCGGGTACGCACGCGTAGGAAAGCAAGCTCAATCATGTCATCCGTGAGGGCGATCCAATCCGAGGTCTTCTCAATCTTCGTACCGGCAGCCAGGTGGAGAGAACGGAAGAAGTCGTTCCTGTTCATCAGCTGTAAGCTCGTAGACAACCCTCCTAAAACGCACATGTGCGAGGCGAGGTCGAAAACGGCGACGGCGTAGTCGACAGTCGTCATGCCGTCGAGACTCCCCTTTTTTATGGCAGTCTGCCAGCGCCGGCTGGCCTCTCGTCCGGCCCACTGCGCCTTGAGCATGAACGAGCCAGGTTCGAACGGGGGCGCTCCGAAAACTCCTCGCCACTCTCGTCGTGGGAATCGACGAACGCCGGCTGGGAAGCGTACGGCGGATTCCAGGAGTTCCGGGAGTCGTTGGTGAGCCATTGTCGACGCAGATCCTGCAGATGCCATCATGCGGTGGATGACGCCGAGGTGGTGTTGGTTGTGTAAGGACGAAGGGGTGGGCTCCTCGAGTCTGTTTGTTTAACTGACTAAAGCTGACTCGGATGCAGATGGTAGATGGACCCCCCTTGCCACCAGATAACAGCCGCGGAGAGAGCTGATCAGGCGCTGAGAGATACCTAGAGGCTAGGAACACCACCTACCTTTTACCGCGGTTCCGTTATCACCCAACACCGAACTAATCGAGTTCGTCTGGCGCGCGTCAGTGTTTCCTGCTTCTGCCCGCACACGATACAAGTGCAGGTGTTCAGCCTGTTCTGAGAGAGCATGGGTTCGAGTTCGCCACGTGGTTATCAGGATTCAATCACCGTATCACCATAGGTGATAACAGAGGCTAGCATCACATGAACACTAAGAAGCTAGTAAGATAGGTCTTCTGAGAAGGAGCGTCTGCGGGCCCGCCGCAAGTCCGCTGGACGACCACATACCGCATACAACGGCAAGCCGAGTGGTGAATGGCCACCGGGAGCGATAGGCAATGGTTGCTGTCCTCCGTACGAAGCTGATCTCGGTAATTGTTCCAGGGGTAAGCGCGGATGGCAGCCCGAGACTGCAGTAGAGACACTAGTTCGTTATCGGATGCAACTGGCAACCGCGGCTGCACGCTACCTCCGCAAGACAACGACGCCGATGCCGTATCGACCTCGGAAGTGAGAGTAGGTCGCGTTAGTTCCGTACGCCACATGAAGTGGATGTCGTCAGCAACCCACCTAGTAGTTTACGCGAGGTGTTTTTAGATCTATATGCAGCTTCAACCACTGAGCGCGCAGAGTGCTTTAAGCAGAGAGCACGCAACCAATGATCGAAACTCTGTTCTGCGCGATCGCCCGCAGCTCCGCCATCATTTCGGACGCCACTGCTTCCTTGGATCAAAGCATCCGAAGCACTGGCGTCGTTCGTCGTGCGTGCGGGAACGTGACTCCTGCTCTTTTTCCCACATGAACGCCACGCTGCGGCGTGCGTGCCCGCGACATCTGCCGCGTCGGGTCGTCGGACGGGTTGCGCGTCGCACGTCAGTCTTGGGAACGCGCGAGACAGAAGCGGGGCAAGGGCGACAGTACGAATGAAGGGTTCCTGTTGAAGGGAACGAAGGGAACGGCGAACCGAAGCCCAGGGAGGGAACCCGGGGTCGAAGGGAAGACTGGAGTGAGGGAAGCATCCCGGTCGACGGCTGACGAGGTGCAGAGCGGGCAGGCGAGAGTGGGCAGGTTCACTGGGAGCGGTGGGTTTACGGGAAGTGCGGCGTGGCGCACATGTGGGGGAGTGCGTGCTCCATGTCTTACTGATAACCACGTCGTTGAACTCTGACTGAATTGGAGTTCGGAGCGATCTCTGCATGCTCTTGGCTCTGACCGATCTATTGTGCCTTGCAAAGCTCTCTGAGCTGCATTGCATAGCAGCGATGCAACGATTGTACACGTCCGTCTCGACCTCTTCTCGGGCGCCGCCCCCCCTGACACTCTGCTCGGCCAGGTGCTGTGCCTGCTGCTATTCTGTCGCCATATCTAGGCGTCAAGCACTACCGACCACATGGTGTCGCGAGCGTGACATGACCTCTTACGAAAAGCGGTTAAGCTTGCTCTCTCCACGAGCAACACCAGTGCCTGTGCTTTACCTGACGATTAATAACGGATATGTTGCCTGTGTAGGGCTCATGGCTCGTCTCGTAGCTCTGGCACCGAGCTTAAGGTTTGGCCCTGCGCTTGCATCACTCCTCATCAGGCGGCCCACTCCTGGGCTCCTGCCGCTGTTCCCAGATCTGACCCGATCTCCTCGATCTGAGCACGAGCGATGTGCGGCGTGGAGTGCGGAGTGCACTCCAGTGAGTGTAGGGGCCGGCGGCAGAGGGACTGATCATTCTCAACGATCAAGGGATCGGAACACGGGCACTGGGAGCCAGCTCCGAGACTGAATTCAGTGCAGCCCTGAGGGAGCTATTCAGATGTCCCGGTGCCGTATCGCTCCCTACTTTGCTGACGCGTACGCGTGCTCCGCTCCTCATATGATATCCACTCTTCCCTCCGTGCGCAGCTGTTGTGCGGAGACAAGAAGGCGCGGTGACTCCCCACCGCTCCTTGTGCACCTTGCGCACCTTGGAATCGAAGGAACCAGGAGTTCTTGGAAGAGCCCACACTCGAATTGAGTCGGTGCTTTTGGTTCAGACCAGTATTGAGCGGGACGGGTCAAGCTTTCGCTGGATCCTGGCACTTCCTGATGCCTTTACGTCGTCCGGGGAAGGGCTGGAGTGTATTGGTAGAGGAGATGTGGACCCAGCCGTGCCGTCTGGTGCCGTCTGATTCCCGTCTGCCACGGCACGACCACGCTGCTGTCCGCAGGCGCTCTCTGCAAGTGCAAGTGACAGAGCACTGGGACAGACTCTGGGACATCGAGATAGAGTTTGCCGATCCTTGGTTCCAAACCTGGCTTGTCCTGAGGTCATAACGTCAGGCCGTGCCGCGTGCTGTCTCGTTTGGAAGGTTTGGCTTGTTTGGCTGGTTTGGCTGGTTTGGCTGGTTTGGGTTCGGTAGTCGGCCCAAAGACGGCGGACATTGCGACGCTGCGAGACTGTGGAGAGCAAGGCCAAGCCTGACGAGCCTTACGTTGCTTGAATGAACAAGGCTGGGAGACAAGGCGACAGGCACCTTGCTCCCCTTTGCTCACGGAGCTCGCCGTCGCTGGCAGAGTGGAACCGGAGCACCGTCACGCTCCTTTATAAGACTTGTGCCGTTGTCATGTCGTTTCCCACCCCCTGGCTCCCGTCTGCTCGTGCTCACTCACTACCGTGCCCGCCTGTTTCCAAAGTGAAGCAAATCGAAACGCCTGAAGAAACCTTGCAGCCGGCACTCCCACCTTTCTCCCTCATTATCACACCGCGACATCTCTTCGTCATTCACTCCCTCTCCCTACGCCGGCATCGTCGCGAGCAGTCGGCTGCTTCGACCGCCTCGACACGTCCCAACGCTCGCATGACGAACTCGCCATCACCTCCGAGTAGTTACCCCTCGGGACCATCGGGGCCTTCGGCTCCGTCAGCCTCGGGGCACGCCCACGAGACCAGCATGCCGCAGGGCAGCGCGACGTCGCCTCCCCCACCGCCACGGGGCAAGGTCCGTTCGAGCTGGACCAGCTCCACAAGCGGGGAGAGTACGCGGTCCTGGCTGACGCGGAGCGATACATCGCGACGAAAGGCAAAGGCGTTTAGTGAGTGGCGACGGCGACAACCGAAGACAGCCGAAGGCTTGAGCCGTTGAGTCAGTTGCCGGGGTGCAGGACGCTCCACCTTTGGTACCTTTGGTGTCGGGCATGTAGCCAAAGAGAATGGTGTGCTAACAGAGCAAGACCTCTGGCCGTCGACGAAACCAGACATCGACGCCGCCCGCCCCCATCCCCCTGCCCCCCGCGCCCTCCTACGAGACGATCAAGATAGTCGCAACCCGCTCAGAGGACATTGCCGCCGTGCGCGCATCCGCGGCGCATTTGCAACTGACCTGGGCGCTGTATCAGGAACTCGGCCGGCCGTCGCATCTCATCGAAGCTGTGGAGAGGCAGCTGGATAGCCTTGCGCGGAGCGTGAATCGGTTGAGCGGGCTGCCGACTTCTAGTATTGCGGTGCCCATACCTGAGGGACCGGCTTCGCGGCATGGAAATGGACCGCCGTGCTCTAGCCCCTCCTGACTTCGGCCGCGCGACTGGATCGGCCGTTGCACACGCGCACATCTGCCACAGAGGCGATGGCGGCGAGCACACGCTCCGGCAGCGTGTGAGTTCACTCTCCTGTCATGCATAACGCAACCCTCAAACATCATCTCCGCACCTCCCACCCCCTTATCATCAGTTGTAATCTTACCACGGACAATCCTAGTATCATTTGACCAGTCAACTGCGCTGGCAAATCAATAGAATAGTTAATCCATGCCCAAATAACCCCATGCCAGGACTGGAACTCGGCGTCAACCTTCATTCCGAAACCGCCCCTTTCACCACACCAGACATCTTTCGTGCCACATGACTGCCCATCTCATGTCTCATGTCTCGCCACTCTTCGCTCTCGGTCGTCCGTCTTGTGTCATCATCTCGGTCACCAGCTTTCCCGGTTTGGGTCTGGATCCTCAAAGCTTTCACAGCTCGCCCAGAACGGCGCTGGCGCGGCGTCCCGGACCGCATCGAACATTGAAATGTCGCAATGTGTGTTTCATGCATAATTGTAACAACGTCAGCCTCTACGCGAGTGAAGGTGACGCAAGGGCTGCCATTGGGCTGCCATCTCCTTCCACTCTTCCCTTCTGATGCCTCCGACGCCTCTCGTGAGATCTCCGCATCGCTCGCGTGTGCATGTTGCGCCGAGTCGACCGTTTGCTGCACAGCGCTCGCTCGCGGCTCGGGCCGACGCCCTCGCCTCTCGCCGCTTAGCGCTTTCCCCGCACAACGACACGCTTCATCTTGGGCTGCTTGCCCTCCTCCGGACCGCCGATCGGCTTGTTCTTCTTCTGCTCCTTGGCCTGCTCGAGGTCGCGCTTGAGGGCAGACAGCGCAACGCCGGCAGCGGCCACGGGGGTGTGAAGCGGCAGGCGATCGTCCATAGCAGGCAGGGGCTGCGGGGGCAGCGGCGCGCGGGTTGGGTGGCGCGCGACCTGCTTCGTCGGGGCGGCCTTGCCCTTGCCCTTCTTCGACTTCTGGACGGGCGCGGCCGGCGCGGGATTCAGCGGCTTGCTGTCCTCCTTCGTCGGGACGAGCGAGGGGTTGGCCGCCTGCATGTACTCGGCGAGAAGCAGGTACAGCTGTGTGCGGTTCGAGGCGCGGGGGTTGACGACCGCACCGTCGCGAGTCAGCTGGACCTTGACTCGGCCGGGGTTCTCCCAGTCGGCGGGGTGTGTCTTCTCCGGCTCGAGAACGGAGGGAAGTCCCAGCGACGCACACGCGCGAGCGATGTGCGCAGCCTGAGGCCACCACAGCGCCTTGGCGCGGGGAACACGGCGTCCGTCCTTCACCGACACCTTGGCGTCAAAGTAGCGCGGGTACACCGAGTGCCAGCTGTCTGTTAGCTCCGAGAATGAACGAGTAGCTCACTTCTTGTACGTGCTCGGGTCCTTTGCAATGTTCGAGTTGCCAAACTGCTGGCGGAGCTTGGCGATGCGCGCCTCCTCGGCCTCCTGCAGCTTGAGCATGTCGCCCATGAAGCCGCCCATCGGCGTGTTGGGGTTGATCTGGGGGCCAGAAGGACCGCTCGGGCGCACCTCTCCGGGGTCATCGCGCATGACAAGCTTGCCCTTGTTGGCGGAAGGCGGGGGCGGCTTCGAGTCGGCGCCATACTCGCCACGGCCCTGCTCGGCGGCCTTGTCAAAGTCAAAGTCGTCTGTGATCTCCTCGACGAGGGCTCCCCGCATGCCCGTGTCGGGGAGGTGCCCCTTGGAGGAGGGTGGGAGGGGGAGATCGGTGTCGTCGTCAAAGTAGTCCTCGACGGTCGGCATGGTGGCTAGGGTGGAGGAAGGTCAAGTCGAGGAAGGTGTGCCGCAAGATGAGCGACTGACGGCCTCGATCGCGTGAGGTGGAGGTCCTGGTAGTTGCTGCGGTGGAGGTGGTCTGTGCGGTGACGATTAGCCCTGGTTAGCCCTTGGTAGTGGGTTGTGCGGGGTTATGCGGCGATACTGTGCCATAGTACAGTGAGTGCAGTGTGTGGCAAAGCAAGGAAAGGACGGTGGTGAGATGGACGCGGGCAGGAGTCTGGCGTCAGGAGTCGCCAGGCACGGATTGGCAGGAATGGGCACTGCAGCTCACCGCGCGCGGGATTCAGGCGCAGGCAGGACGCGGGCCCGCACCATAGCGCTGTATGCGCTGTAAGCGTGTGCACTGCTGATGCACCCGCCGCCACCGCGTATGCACGCACGCACCTTCCTGGGCCTCGCCTCTCTGTCAGTCCAGGTCTGTCTGTCCAACACATCGACACCTCTGCATCATCACCACCTCGCTCTCTCTCTCTCTCTCTCTCTTATTCATCGTTCTCTCCACACTTCTCAATCCCAGAGACCACCGCAACACCCGTCGCACCGAACCCAGCACTTCTCGCAACGCCGCCCTGCCCTCCACCCGAGCACTGCGCGATCGCGCGACGACCCGCTCATTCGGCCTACCCGCTGTCCCTCCCCCTTCGCCCTCTTGCCGCGAACATCGACCGACAGCGCACCAAGGCATTTCCACGTCTTCCACTTTCCTCCAAGGCTCGTAGGTCCCGCCCACAATGACCTCGCCTACCACCCAAACCGCCAACGCCATTGCGGCCATCCGCAACAAGGGCTCGATGCCCGTCCCCGAAATTGACTTCACCGTCCACACCCTCGAGAACGGTGACACTGTCAGCACCACCGAGCGTGTCGTCAAGGATGTGAGTGGAGCAGCCTATTCGTGTTGCCAATGCGGTCTCTCTAACACCACAGGTCCAAGCTCCCGCCATGTACACCCCGACGGACGAGCAGTTCTGGTCCAAGACGGATCCGACAAAGCCTGACATTGCATTCCTCAAGAACCACTTTTACCGCGAGGGACGATTGACGGAGGAGCAGGCGCTGTACATTCTGGAGAAGTAAGTCGGCCCATGGCCCATTGCTTCGCGCTCGAGTCTCAGCACTGACGTGTTCAAGGGGCGGCGAACTCCTCCGCAATGAACCTAACCTTCTCGAGGTTGACGCCCCCATCACGGGTAGGTGTGATACGCTGTTGCGAGACTGACAAAACCACAGTGTGCGGAGATATCCACGGACAATACGTGAGCTGACAACTCGTGGATTTCTAGCTAACCCAGCAGTATGACCTGATGAAGCTGTTCGAGGTTGGCGGCAACCCCGCCGACACCCGCTACCTGTTCCTCGGCGACTATGTCGACCGCGTTTACTTCTCGATCGAGGTGAGGCAACACAATAGGAATGATTTGCTGATCTCAGTGTGTTCTCTACCTGTGGTCGCTCAAGATCTGGTACCCGGACACATTGTTCCTGCTTCGAGGCAACCACGAGTGTCGTCATCTGACCGACTACTTCACCTTCAAGCTCGAGTGTAAGCTCCTTAACGCGTTCCCCCAAGCTGACTCCCAGGCAAGCACAAGTACTCTGAGACGGTGTATAATGCGTGCATGGACACTTTCTGCAACCTCCCCCTCGCCGCGATCATGAACAAGCAGTTCCTCTGTATCCACGGCGGACTTTCCCCCGAACTTCACACCCTCGACGACCTGCGCGCCATCAACCGATTCCGCGAGCCTCCCACGCACGGCCTCATGTGCGATATTCTGTGGGCCGACCCCTTAGAGGACTTTGGCAACGAGAAGAATGCGTCGGAGAACTTTGTGCACAACCACGTCCGTGGCTGCTCGTACTTCTTCACGTACAACGCGGCGTGCCAGTTCCTGGAGCGCAACAACCTGCTGTCGATCATCCGTGCACATGAGGCGCAGGACGCTGGTTACCGCATGTACAAGAAGACCAAGACGACGGGCTTCCCATCGGTCATGACGATCTTCTCGGCGCCCAACTACCTGGACGTGTACTCGAACAAGGCCGCCGTGCTCAAGTACGAGGCCAACGTCATGAACATTCGCCAGTTCAACTGCACGCCGCACCCGTACTGGCTGCCCAACTTCATGGACGTGTTCACGTGGTCGCTGCCGTTCGTCGGTGAGAAGATTACAGACATGTTGATTGCGATCCTGAACTGCTGCACGAAGGAGGAGCTCGAGGAGGAGGAGGAGACGCCAATGATCACGCCCGAGACGCCGACCGAGGCTGACAGCGAGATGGACGACGTGTCCGCCGAGCGCCGTGCGGTCATCAAGAATAAGATTCTCGCCGTGGGACGTATGTCCCGCGTCTTCTCGCTGCTGCGTGAGGAGTCTGAGCGCGTATCCGAGCTGAAGAGCCTGACTGGGTCTAACACGCTCCCGGCGGGTCTGCTCGCCAACGGTGCCGAAGGGATCAAGGAGGCGATCCAGGGCTTTGACGATGCGCGCAAGAGTGACATTGAGAACGAGCGTCTCCCTCCCGACATTATCGACCCGGACGAGGGCGCCCCTGCGTCGCCGAACGGCAGCGGTCCCGCCTCGCCCAGCAACACGAGCATTAGCACGATGGAGGGCATCAGCATCGACACGTCCGTCCCCGCGTCCCCCGTCACGCCCTCGCCGACGGGCACGGCCGGCTCGCCGTCGACACCCAACTGGCGCCGCGGACACAACCGGCAGACCTCGCTCGGGACGACGCGCACGTCGCCGTCCAACCGCCGGCGCTCGCTCGAGAACACGATGGAGCTCATCCGCGACGTCGTCGACGGCCGCGACTCGGCCGCAGACAAGAGCGTCCGCGACATTGCCGAGGTGATCTCGAGCCCGGTGCGTTCGCGTCCGGAGAACTCGATTGCCTAAGTGCGGTCGGCGAGCGCAGCGAGCCTCAGCGGGCGTGAGCCTGTTCGAGCGACCGCGAGCGTCAGCGCATGTCCGAGCGCAAAGTCCACCTAGGCAGTTACTGCTTTTTCTCTCTTTCTCTAATCCCGTCCGTCTCATGCCCCAGCGTACACAACGAGTACCCAAAGTATCCAAAAGCAAACCCACAATCCCCAAAGACCCTTACCCCCCACATGGCCGTTCTGAAGAACGGTCACTCCGACACCGAAATACTTACTGTAGATACCCTGTCGCTGGCGCTGTCTTTTGCCGCGAACGCGCCGAACACGTTGAACACACACTGTGGGAGCGCGCGGGGGATGTATATTTGACTACCCGACAGCGGAGCCGCGGAGCCGACGCAGTCGGCGGAGCGTCAGTTTGCGTCAGTTTGCTCACCACTCCCTCCTCCTTGCCCCGAGCGCATGAGCGCAAGGTCAGCGTCCGAGCGCCCACTGATAGTCGGCGGAAGGTCGGAAGGTGCAGGGCGATAGTGAGAATGGGAAAGTGGATGGAATTGGGGCAAAAAATGGTTGATACTGCATACGACATACACTGCATCTAAAGGCGGCCAGCAAGGGACTGGACCGCATCGTGGAGAGCTGGAGATTTTGGGGGTAAAAGGGGGAGATTACCAAGATAACAGAGAAAATAATGATCGGCTCGTCGGTGTTGGCAAAATGGTGGTCGGATGGTTGGGGGAGGGGGAGACTAAATGATTTGCGGAGGTTGAGTCTAGATAATGGGATTGGGAGTTTAGGTCGTCGGCTAGGCGGTGGCGGTCGTGCTGGGCTTCGTACTGGGCTTCGTGCTGGTATATCACGCCTTTCGACCCTTTACGAGGGTGAACTGCGTGCGAAGACCGATGCACCCGCACGCAACCGCACGCGCCTGACGGCGCGCTTGGCCGCGCTTGGCCGCATTCGGCCGCTTACACGGGGAGCTTGACACCGCGCTCGGCAAGCTTGCCGCGCAGGTCGCCGGCGACGCGGAGGATCTGGCGCGCCTGGTCCTCAAACTGCTCCTTGGAGACGAAGAGGATGCCTGAAAGTCAGCATTGCGAGCGTGCGCGCGAGTGGGGCGAGTCGCGAGAATGATGGGAGGTGTTCCACTGCATAGCCTGGAGAATTGACGTGCACACTCCCATGCACGGTCGATACCAGCCCACATCGCGGCATTGATGCATCCAACACCGGCGAGGACCGATGCCTGCACCAACGCAACGGCCGGCGCTGACGCGCCGACGTTCTGACTGACTGACGCAATGTGGGCTATTGGCCGTGGGCGTGGGCGAGGGAGGGTGATTACCGAGGCATGCGGAAGCGGACCTCGCCGCCCCCTTGCCTCAGCTCGGTAATCCGGCGCCGGCTGCGGCCGGGTCGAATTTCGAGCACCCGTCGCCCGTCACCCGACGGTTACCCGTTGCCGCCGGCCTGCACGATTGCGTCAAGCATGCGACGAAACATGCAATGGAGTGGAGAGGAGAAGCGAAGAATCATGGGAAGCACCGCTGCACGCGATGCTTTACGGCGGCTCGACGAGCTCGGGGCTGCGCGCCTTGCCCGCCCCGCCGCGGACTTTGTACTCACCCTGGCAAAGGACCGCCTTGATGATCTGCGCCGAGAGGCCCTGGTACCATCCCTTGATGCCCTGCTCGTGGTAGACGTCCTTGAGGATCTCGAGGGCGCCCTTGGGGACGTGGCCGTCGACGTCGTCGGGGGTGTGGCCCTGGAGACGGACCTTGGCAAAGATGTAGGGGTAGGTGACAATGGTGGCGAGGGTCTTGGAGAGGCATCCGAGCCAGAAGGCCTCGCCGACGCCGAGCTTGCCGCCCTCGCGGCCCTTGAGGATGATGCCCTTGCCGCGCTCGAAGACGCCGTACGTAATCGCCGGGTTGACGGTGAGGACGAGGCCGGGCTTGAGGCCCGTCCACAGCGCCGTGATGCCGCCCTCGGCGACGATGGAGCGCGCAGTCGCGAGCAGCGAGGGCTCCTGGGCCGCCTTGCCCGTCGCGCCCTTGGGCGGGTTCCAGAGCTGCTGGCGCGTCGCGACGACCGCGACGGGGATGGTGAAGATCTGCGCGAGCGCGCCGGCGGCGGCGCCGAGGCCGAGCTCGGCACCAGTTCCGAGCGTCGCGACCTTCTTAAGCGCCGCAGTACGCAGGAAGCTGTGGAAGTAGAAGTACGCAAACTCTGCGGGACGTCAGTGAGCTGGTCTGAAGAACACTGGGAGTGAATGGCCGATTGGTTTCAGGCACACTCCCCTGCACACCCGAGGCTTAGGCGAGGCGGCGGCGCATGATGCAATATTGGGGTGGAGTGGGCATATGCGCAAGCACCAGCGCCGACGGAGAAGCATCCAGCGCACGAGCGCGCGGTAGTCACCTGCGACGGCGATGGGGTTTCTCCGTCGCAGCGATCGCAGCGTGGGGGAGCAACCGCCTGCAACAACGCCCGAGCGTTCGCCTCGGGTGTGGGGTGAGCGAGCTCGGCTACTGCCGCAGCTCCACACGACATTGCAGGCGTGTTCGTAGGCAACGAAGAGTCACTCACGCATGGAGAAAGTGTTGATCATGGACGCAGCAAAGCCACGGAACGTGCCCGCGAGACCCTCGGTGCGGAGGATACGGATGAGCATGGCGAGCATGGCCATCTTCTTGGTCTTGTTCGCGAGCGCGACAATGAGCTTCGCGAGCGGGTTGCCTCCCTTGGCCTTCTCCTTGATGCTGGGCGAGACCTCGGTCGCCTCGGCCACTTCCCGCTCGACCTCATCGTGCGGCAGCGCCTGGATACGCGTCTTGGCCGTGTCGAGGGGGTAGACGAGCCTGACCGGTTAGCTATCACTCGATTTGCGATGGCCGCCGCAATTCACTCGGTCGCCACATGCACAGTGAAAGCGGAGACTAGCTCCACCTGCTTCCATGTGCATGCTATGCTGCGCTTGCATGCAAGTTGCTTGGACGAAGACTCACGCATTGGAGAAAATGGCTCCAAGGGCGCCGGCGAGGGCAGAGCCGAAGGGGGTGAGCGGTTCCTGCTGGGACATGGCTGTTTCTGTGTTTGCTGGGTCTACTGCTGGGTCTGGGGGTGGTGACAAGAAAGGACAGAGGCAAGTCGGTCGGGGGAGTAGACGTTGTAGACGCTGTAGACGAACAGTTGGAGCCGTAGGAGACAGTGAACAGTAGTGAGAAGTCAAGAGGTGGAGAATGTATGTGGTGCGGGCGGGCGGGCGGTGAGTGGGCCAAGGCCAGGCCAGTACTGCTGCAGCTTTGGCGGAGTAACAAACTCTGAGTGTGTCTGAGCGAGCCACTGTAGGATGCAGGGCTAAATGCTTGCAAGGATAAGGATATCGGCACGACCGGCCGCAGACGTCCGTAAAGGCTGGTGGGGCTCGCCGGCTCGAGTGTTTGCCGGCATCCTGCGCTGAGGCGATCCCTCCCTTTCCTCACAGCCGAAGTCCGCACCCTGTCATATGCGTGCCCATGTAGCCGAGGTCACGTGATGGATGAACCTCCACACTTCCAACCCCGCGTCCGTGGAGTTAGTCGTCCTGCATCTCCGCATGTCCTCGGCATTGGCTGCGATTGAAATGCGATGGGATGGGGTTGATGGCTTCCTTTATCGTGTCTCATCCTCTCATTCATCATGGAGTGCGCAACTCCGCCCCTGACTCTCCACTCCCATTGCCCGCCAGCGTCCTGGCTTGCGTGCCTGCCTTTTGGACTTTTCTGACTTCTGATCACGATCACACAATCGGAAGCCGCCACCGCCTGATCATGCTATGACGCACATCCAAGGGCGCAACCTTGCAATCTCGGCGCGAGCAACAACGCATGACCAAAGCATCCTTACTTCATCGTCTACTTACGCATGTGTATGGTACACCTGCATACCCACAACCACAAACACATACATCCCCTTCCTCTGACACCAATGCATAACTACAACGCCCCCACTGCATTAGAACAGCAGGTCACCCTGTTGCCCCTGGTTGCCCCTCGGCTGCGGCACGTCTGTCTGGTACCCTCCCCCGCCGAGGAGATCAATCTCCGCCAGCTGCGAGTACGGGTCGTTGGATACCTGCTGCGGCGCCGCTTGTCCGTTCTCAGTTCCGGTCCCGTTCATCGCTGGGCGGGCGGGAACCGACGGCTGCTCGGCACCAGCAGAGGCGGCGGCGGGGGCGCCGGTCGGCTGCGGCGCAACGTCGGAGGAGCGCGGGGCAAGGGACTGGACCG
>NW_014040850.1:221085-317353 GCF_000293215.1 Trichosporon asahii var. asahii CBS 2479
GTACCCTCCCCCGCCGAGGAGATCAATCTCCGCCAGCTGCGAGTACGGGTCGTTGGATACCTGCTGCGGCGCCGCTTGTCCGTTCTCAGTTCCGGTCCCGTTCATCGCTGGGCGGGCGGGAACCGACGGCTGCTCGGCACCAGCAGAGGCGGCGGCGGGGGCGCCGGTCGGCTGCGGCGCAACGTCGGAGGAGCGCGGGGCGCGTGGCCGCGACGCCGGGCCGCCAAAGGACGTGATCAGGTGCCGCTTCGAGGCGAGGTTGAGCGCCGGCGAGTCGGGTAGGAAGCGCGGCTTGGCCGTCCGGATAAACGTCTCGGGGTTCTTGTGGTAGATCGACCCAAGTGTGCCCGTGTGCAGGAGTAGCTGGTCCAGCATGCCCCGGTCCATCCGGTCCGTTTCTGTCGAAATCACCGGCTTGTCGCTCAGCACGACTTCGCGGGCTGCCGTTGGGTTCGTCGTCAGTAGACGCCAGTACATGAATCCCTGCGGGGTCAGCTAAACGAACAAGTTTCACCTAGCTGGAGAGAAAAGTCGCTACTCACTCGATCACGCAGATCCGGGTTCTCCGCCTCTTCCGTCGCGAGCTTCAGGATCTTCGGGAGCAACTCCTGCGCCGCCGTCGGCCGGCGGATGAACAACTTCACAGTCGCGGTAAGCAGCGCGAGCTGGACCTCGTTCGTCTCCTCCTTGAACGTGAACATGAAGTCCTCGAGTAACTCGTCCGAGTTCTCGATGCGGTCCGAGTATTGTCCGACGATCCAGATCATGGCGGCCTTGGCCTCGGGCTCGTCGAGCACGTCGAGGTTCTCGCACAGAATGCTGATGACACGTTCGTACTTGGACGGGTATCTCCGGAAGATGTCCTTGATGACGACAATGGCCTCTTGGACGACGTACGAGATCTTGGTCTTCATCAACTCGAGCAGCACCATGACGCACTGGTCGGCCGCGGTGCCGATCTTGATCGCGAGACGGCCGATGGAGCGCACCGCCTTGCGCACAAAGTCGACGTCGACCTCGGACGCATACTCTTTCAGCTCTGTCAGGACCTCGGACACATTCTCCTCCCGCGTCAGGCGATACATAATCTCGAGCTTGGCGAGCTTGACGTATACCGGGTCGTTGTACTTGCAGAAGAAGACCTTGACCTCGTTCTGGAGCACGGTCGGCCGCCGCTGGATGATGAGGAGAATGTTGCGCAGTCCGACGTACTGCACCTCCGGGCCAGAGCTGAGCAGTGTAACAAGGGGCGGACCCATTTTCCGCTCGAGCATGCGGATCAGCTGCTCGTCCTCCATGTAATTCATGAGGTAGAGCACGACCTTGATCGTGGTCAGGACGACGGCGCTGTTGGCATGCTGCAGGCGGACGGAGATGCGCTCCGCGAGCATCTCGGCGTCCATCGCCGTCTGCGGGATGAAGCTCATGAGCGACTCGAGGATGTAGATCTGGCCCCATTCCGAGCACTCTCCGAGCGCCGCGACAAGCTTGCCCGCCACCGTGGCGTTGAGCCTTAGCGTGATGTCCGAGGAGCGGTCCGAGATCTCGACGAGCGAAGCGACGGCGTTCGCAACAACCGTCGGGTTGTGGTCGGCCAGCAGGTCGCGCAGCATCGCGACAAAGTTCTCCCGCTCAATCGTCTTCTTCCCGTAGTCGGACGCGTAGAGCTTGGCAACCGCGATCGCGGCCGTCTTGCGCACATACGGGTCCTGATCCTCGAGCGCGTGCCGCAACGGGTCCACCAGCGCCTGTATGATAGACGGGAGCGGGATGGATGACATTGTGCGGATGGCGAGAGCGCGGATCAGCGGATTCCTATCCGCACAATCCTGTCGTCAGCTAAGAGCAAGAAAGCTAGCTTACCGAGAGGAAGCCTCCGATCGCATGGGCCACCTCGTCCGGTCTCGATCGTCCATAGTTGACGAGATACAGATATACCACTGCCGGTCAGTTGAGGCGACTCCATGCCAACTCACTCTTCTTGATCTCCAGCACCTGGATCTGCATAGCCTGGATGATCTCTGGGAACAACGGCGACACTGCTGTCAGTTCAATTGAAGGAGCTGTCGACTCACTGTCGTTGCCCATCGTCATGTTGGCGACGATCTTCTTGAGCGCGGTCGTCTTCTTGCGCTGGAACGCCTTGTCGCGCCTGTCGCCCGCGTTCCGGAGTTCATCGCGGAGGTCCTGAATCTTCCCACGGGCTGGAATGTCAGTTGACATCGGCGAATTCATAACTCACTGAAGAGCTTTGCGTCGGCCATGGTGGGACGCGTCTCTGATCCGCTCTGGGCGGTAGTCGATCGGTGGTAGGAGGACGAGTGCTGGAACGTAAGGTCTAGGTGGAGGTGCGCGCTGCGCTACAGAGGGAGAGGGAGAGGGTAGGCGTAAGCGTATGGGTCGTGTAGGGCGGAAATAGAGAGTCGTAACTTGTTCTGTCAGAAAGCAAGAAGAGAGATCTGTGATGTTGTTGTCGAGGAGTGCCGACCACACGTCGAGCAGTCGCAGTGCGTATGCTGCAGGGTGCACCCAGCAGTGTCAGGTCAGGTCGCGCCCGATCGTGACATCGTGGCTGTGGCTTCGGCCAGCCCGTAAGTATCTCAATTTGCTCCCGCCCAAGCAGCTCAGGTCCAGAATAGGACAGGACCTCCACTTTCTTTCTCAGCCAACTTCGGCAGTACATGAGGCGGTCAGGCGGGGAGCGGCGACCAGACCAGGCGGGAGGATGCATGAGATGACTGAGAATTCATTGGGCCTGAAGTTACCAGCTCTTGTTGTTTCTAAATATCTAATCTTTTTGAGCAATGTCCCTCCTCCGATCCGCCTTCCCCCGCCTGGCCCGGTCAGCGCCCATTGCCCAGCTCGCGGCGCTGCGGTCATACTCGGCCCGTGTCGCTCGCGAGGGCATGGGCGAGGGCGAGAAGTCCATCTACGACAAGCTCGACAAGCGCTTCCCCGGAAAGCAGCTCGAGGTCCAGGACGTCTCGGGTGAGTCTTGACTTCAGCTTCAGACACAGCCAGGTGTCCATGAGACGGATAGCTGACATGAATTGTGCAGGCGGCTGCGGCTCGTTCTACGCCATCCTCATCTCGTCCCCCGAGTTTGCCGGCCTGTCCATGGTCAAGCAGCACAAGCTCGTCAACGACTGCCTCAAGGAGGACATTGCCGGCATCCACGGTCTGCAGGTGAGCTACTGGTTTACCCACGTGCAAGCTGACATGCAGCTCAAGACGATCGCCGAGAAGGACGAGTAAGGCGACATCGCTGCATGCATTCTAGACGGGAAAAAAGACGAGAGGCAACACATTTATCTCTATACATCTCGCAGCTCATGTACACAAACTATGCATTGTTATGACAGTATACGGCCGCATGCTGCATGCTGGGACAGTGGGAACGCAACGGATCCGAACTCGCGCGGCGAAGGGGGACAAACAGAAGACCATTCTATCTAATCAGTGGCGGCGGGTGTGCCAGCATCGGGGGTGGCGTCGTCGTCCTCTTCCTCCTCCTCGGCCTCGGCGGCCCCGTTGGCAGCCGCGGCGCCGTTAGCGGCGTTCTTCTTCTTGTTCTTCTTCTTGTTCTTCTTCTTCTTGCTCGCGCTCGTCCGGGTGAGGATCTCGTATCCGGTCTCGGTGATGAGAATGGTCTCCTCAAACTGGGCGCTGCGCTTGCCGTCGAGCGTGACGGCGGTCCAGTCGTCGCGCCAATGGTCGAGGTTGGCCGTGCCCATGTTGATCATGGGCTCGATCGTGAAGATGTTGCCCGGCTCCATGCGGCCGGGCGTCTTGCTGTTCGCGTAGTGCACGATTGTCGGCGCGCAGTGGAACAGGTGGTGAATGCCGTGGCCCGTATACCGGCGCACGATGCTGTAGCCCTTGGGCTTGACGATGGACTCGATCTTGTTGCCGATCTCGCGGTAGGGCACGCCGGGCTTGCAGATCTTGATGGCCTCGTCCATCGCCTCCTTTGTCGTCTTGATCAGGTCGAGCGACTTCTCGTCGCACTTGCCCACGGGGTACGTCGCGTTCAGGTCGCCGTGGAAGCCGCCGTAGAACAGCGACACATCCAGGTTGATGATGTCGCCCTCCTCCAGCGGCCGCTTGTCGGGGATACCGTGGCAGATGACCTCGTTCACACTCGTGCACACCGACTTGGGGAACTTGGCATAGTTCAGCGGCGAGGGGTACGCTCCGCGGTCAACACAGGCCTGGTGGCAGATCGCATCGAGCTCGTCCGTCGTGATGCCGGGGCGGATGAACGACGCAGTGTAGTCGAGCACCTCGCGCGAGAGCTGAAGGTCAGGTGATCATCCACACACCCTGCAGCTGTCCCCGAGTGATACTCACCTTGCACACCTTACGCATGCCCTCAATCTCCTCGGCGTTGCACACCTTGACGCCGCGCTCGCGCACAGCCTCGGCGGCGGAGAAGCCCTGCGCTGAATGTCAGTTCAAACTCACGGAACCGCTAACTCACGGTGATCGGCGTAGTCTGGACGGGGGATGTGCGCGGGGACCTCGCGCTTCTCGGACAGGGGGTAGACGGGTCGCAGCGGACCAGTGAACTTGTAGTCGCGCATCTGGGGCGGGATCGTGGCGTCGGCCTCCTCGTTCTTCTCGACCGCCATCTGCACAATGTTGTGCACGAGCTTGTGCTGGACCTGCAATTGTCAGCTGACTACGGCCGCCCATTCAATTGCGGTAGACATACCCCTGTATCGTCAGCTCATAATCCGGTGCAGGCAGCTAGAGTGCACGCCGCCGCTTGCGCAACAACTCGTCGCATCACAAAACTCACAGTTCTTCTTGAAGCAGTCTTGGTCACAGAAAAAACTGTTCTGGATGCCGAGCCTGGAACTCTGTCAGTTGACCTGTGCAACGGACAACTCACTTCTTGCACATGGGGCACTCGAGGCGAGACGCCTCCCTGCATTCGCAGCCGGCGCAGAGCATCGTGTTTGTTTTTGAGATGGGTGACGAGGACAAAGACGACCAAGCCAAGGGGCGGCGGTTAAGGATCGGTCATGTCGATGGCTCAGCTCCTGGGCTCGGAATTTGAGGTCACGTGCACATCACCCCTGACGTTGCCACCGAGTTCCGAACGCAATGAACACAACCCCCTGTCCTAAGTGATTCGTCCGACTCAGACGACCGTGCTTCTAGTTATTTGCTGTCGCAGCTACAAGAGAATGCCTCAACTTCTGCTGACATGCACTGTGCAATAAAGCTCGTAGCTCGCCGAGGACAGTCGCTGACCTGGGTAAAGGCTCCCGCACCTTCCTCCGCACTCCTCAACCACCGGATTCGGCCGGCACATGCAACTAACGGGGTGATTAGAATGGTGAATGTTCATACACTGCTTGTTGTGACTGCTTCTGCCTAGATTTACACCTTGCTGTTCTGGTCCTGGACCTGGAGCAGGAGGTTCGACGAGCTTGAGGGGACGTACGAGACGTTGCGCGACTGGGCGAGCGTGTTGGCTGGCATGTTAGCTGATCGAACCTCCATTGTGGAAGCTAATGTGCGAGCTGGCGAGATGCAGCACAGCCAGCCAGATAGGCTGCTGGTACTCACCGACATCCCGTGCCGTCTCGATCTTGCGGAACTGGACGAAAGCGTCTCCGGCCTTGTTGAGGGCGGCGGAGATGACGGCGGCAGCCTCAGCCTCTCCCTCGGCGCGGATGACGGCGGCCTGGCGCTCCTGCTCGGCCTTCTCGACGACGAACTTGGCACGCTCGGCGTCCTGCTGCGCGATCTGCTTCTGCTCGACGGCCGACGTGAACTCCTTTCCGAACCTGTGTGGTTAGCTTGCACAGGCGTCTCCGTAGCGTACGTCATGTGGGTCTGTTGTCAGCTGTGATCATCCACTCAGGACAGCATGGCAATACGCACAATAGAAACATCCTCGAGCTCAATACCGAAGTCCTTGGCACGGTTCAGGAGGTCGTCGCGGATACGCGCCGAGACGATCTCACGGTTCGTGATGAGCTCGGACGCGTCGAACTGGGCCACAATAGCCTTCAGGACCTCGTTGCCGATCGAGGGAAGGACACGCTCGTCGTAACTGTGTGTGTCAGCTGACAGTTCCGCCGAACAGCTGTGCAAAAACCCACTCCTGTCCGAGATTCTGGTAGATCTGCGGGAGCTTGTTAATGTTCGGCCTGGACATGACACGGAGCGTGATCGAGACCATCTGCATGTCCTTGGATCCCGTCGTTGTCGAGATGTTGCGCGGCTTGATGCGGATGTCGTACAGAATCGCGCGCTGCATCCAGGGCACGAGCAGGTGCGTTCCCTCACCGACAGACTGACATTAGCTCGTGCGCAACTGCGAAAGCTGAGTGGGAGGACAGGGCACTCACGTTGGGAAGAACACCCTTGAAACGGTCGAACATGACGGCACGGTATCCACCGGGGACGTCGTACATGGCCGAGTCAATGACGGCCGCGCCGAGCGCGAGGGGGACTGAGCGTCAGCTATCACATCTCATCATTGGGTAAGCTAGACGTCCCGGCGCCGCTCGAGGGAAAGGTCATTTGCCGTCGACAGTCGCCCGATTCCAACAAACGACTTTCCTCCCAAGCGCCGAGAATCGCCACAAGGCAATACGCACCGACAAACCGTCCGAGGTTCTGAGCGAAGGCCATCCTGGTGTTGTTGTTGCGGTGTAGTGAGCTGTCGAAGCTGGTGACCCGGCTGTAGAATTATGAGAACGGCAAAGAAACTCGCTGACGTCCTTTGCTCGGCGGAGGCGCGGAAGCAAATCGCCCCGGGTCGCCTCTCTGACGTCGTTCCTCGTTCCGACTGCAGTGGTGAGCGATTCGTAATCTCCCGCCTGGCTGTAGCTCGGTCGCTTCTCGTCGACTACATACAAGATCCATGCACGCTATCAGCGCGCATGATGCGCACTGCTTGTCGATGCGATGTTCGGAACTCCGAGAACCATACAAGTCACGGACCAGGTCAATCATTCTACAAGATCACTCGCACCAATTGCACCGAGTGTTCGTAGTTCGTGGCAGCACAGCTACTTTCATTTCTTCTTCCTTCCTTACACCCTTTCGCTATAGTCTATGAGAACCCATCTATTGAGGAGAGAGAAAAATGAAAACAACCTTGTATGTTAAAAACCCATCTATGATCCCTTGCGAAGGGGGTATACGTTGCTGTGTGTACAGGTGAACCGAAAGTGAATATGCAATTAAACATTGCGAAAGGCGAAGTCGTTGTTTTGAGGGAGAGAGGGAGAGTTAGGGAGAGTGAGTGTTAGAGCAGGCGAGGGAGGAGTTGATTTACTGCCTCTTCTCATCCTGGCTGGGAGGCGTTAAGCCGAACTTGGCGTAGAGCGGGTCGTTCGGGTCCGTGTCGGGGTGCAGCTGCACCTTGTCCTTGTACAGGTCGACGGTCGACTTGGTCTGCTCCTGGTTGGCCGGGTCCGCGAGCGCCTCGGGGTTCGTCTGGTAGATCCAGTGCGAACCCGCACCGACCGTACCCGCGATAAGGGTAGGGACCATGGTGAGGAGAGAGGGAAGAGCAATGTTGGCCTTCTTGAGCTCCTTGTGGTGCGAGCGACCACCAGTCATCAGAGACGAGCCACGGAGACGGCCACCACGGATGCTGGCAAAGGTGGTGAGGTCGTTCTTGACCTTCTCGAGAGCCGGGTTGTAGGTGTAGTCACCAACATTCTCCTCCATGAGCTCGAGGTCCTCCTGAGCCTTCTTCGAGGGGTCCTTGTAGACGTGGATCTTGATGAGGAAGCGCGTGACAGGGGCGGTCGGGAGGAGACGGACAATGACACCGAGGGGAAGAGAGATGAAGCCGACAATGATCGAAATTCCCCAGTCACGGCCGTAGAGACGGGTGACCTGGAAGGCGGCGCCACCGACCTCAATGATGAGAATCTGACCACCAACCATGATAAGGAAAATGGCCATGAACCAGTAGTTCTTGAAGAAGCCCTCGAGAACGTTGAAGTGACGGTCGAGACGGCGACAGTTGAGCTGGTTGAAGATCTGGCAGAACACGAAGCAGTTGAAGACGAGGGTACGGAGGTCGGCAACGTCTCCTACATCGTTGGGGTCGAGACCAATGATCTTCGCACCAGCAAAGTGGAGGACCAGACAGACACAGATCTGGTAGATAGCCTGGATGACGATCATCTTGACCATGTCGGTGTTGATGAGGGGCTCGTCCTTGCGGTCGGGCTTGCGCCTAAGCGACGCGGGCGTAGCGGGGTCGGTGGCGAGAGCAAGCGCGGCAAAGGTGTCCATGATCAGGTTGACCCAGAGAAGCTGAACGGCAGTCAGGACCGAGGACTCGGAAGCAGAGGCAACGGCGGAAACGTAAGTGATGACGACGGCAGTGATGTTGACGGAGATCTGGAACTGGAGGAACTTCTTGACCGAGTCGTTGACACAGCGACCCCACATGATGGCGAGGACAATGTTCGAGAACGAGTCGTCCATGAGAATAATGTCCGAAGCCTCCTTGGCGACCTCAGTACCGGCGATACCCATGGCGAAACCGACGTTGGCGAGCTTGAGCGCTGGACCGTCATTGGTACCGTCACCAGTGACACCGACGACCTCACCCTGCTCCTTGAGGGTGCGGACGAGCAGCTTCTTGTCCTCGGGAGAAGAACGCGCCAGAATCTGGAGACGCGGGGCGACCATGTGGCGGTCGGCGTCGGAAAGAGCACGGAACACGGGGCCTTCCATGACAATGCCACCAGCAGTGAAGATGCCACACTGGCGGGCAATGGAGCGGGCAGTCAGAACGTTGTCACCAGTGCACATCTTGACCGCAACACCAGCGCCTTGGCAGGCTCTAACAGCCTCGGCGACACCAGGGCGGAGCGGGTCCTCGATACCGGTGATGGCGATGAGAGTGAGGTCCTGGTTGGTGAGGGCGAAGGGAACCTGCTCGGGGTCGGTGCCCTCGGCGCCCGCAGGAGGCCACTGGGGGAAGTCGCGGTAGCAGAGAGCGAGAGTACGGAGGGTCTGGTTGGCGTAGAACATGATGGTGTTCTGAATGTTCTCGGCGGCAGCGGCGTCGTACTCGCTGACGTGGAGACCCTCGGTGTGGCGTGTGACATCAATGTAGTGGGTGCACTTGGCGGTGATGACCTCGGAAGCACCCTTGACGTAGAGACGGTAGCCAGTCGCAGTCTTGATGACAACTCCCATGCTCTTGAGCTCGGACGAGAACGGAATCATCTGAACGACCTGGGCGCTCTCACGGGTGGTCTTGTAGTTGGGCCAGCCGAGCTCCTTGGCGAAGCGGAGAAGAGCAGTCTCAGTCTTGGAACCGACAAATTCGGTGTTACCGTCCTGGTCGGTGTCCTCGAAAGCAGTCGAGTTGATGCAGATGGCCTCGTTGAACAGAGTAATAACCTCGGGCGAGGCGACCTCGTTCATCTCGGAAGAGTCAAAGGCAAAGTCCTGGCGGTCGGGGTCCGCGTCGTTGGCAATGTTGCGCTCGGCGTTCTCCTTAAGGTTGCGAACAAACTTGCCGTGGACACCGAGGGATCCAGCAACGACCGACATCACGTTCTGCGTGAGGGTACCGGTCTTGTCGGTACAGATGACAGTGGCGTGACCCATGGTCTCACAAGAGCCGAGCACACGGACGAGCAGGTTCTGCTTCGTCATACGCTTTGTGGCGAAGGCGAGTGCGAGAGTGACAGCGAGCGGAAGACCCTCAGGAACGGCAACCACGATAAGGGTGACGGAAATAATGAGAATCTGGACGAAAGACTGCGCCTTTTCGTTCGGCGTGCGATCGGGGTCGGTGCGGAGCTGGACGAAGAAGCGGATCATGAGCGAGATGAACAGGATGAGACCTGAGCCAGCACCAGCCTTGGCGATAAGCTCGGCGAGCTTGTTGAGCTTGAGCTGGAGGGGCGTCTCCTCAGTGTCGGTACGCATCGCCATCATGATACGGCCGTTGAACGAGTAGGTGCCGACAGAGGTGACGACGTACTCGCCGACACCCTCCAGGACCTTCGAACCGGAAACCATGAAGCAGTCGAGCTTGGCGCGCTGGCCGGGCTGAAGGTTGTCGCGCTCGCGGATGCACTCGTCGTAGGACGACTTCTTAATCGCGTCCGATTCACCAGTCGCGCCAGACTCGTCGCAGCGGACGTTGTGACCCCTAAGGAAGACACCATCGACAGGAAGAATCTCTCCGGGCTCGAGCATGGCAATGTCACCGACGACAATGTCGCGGACGTTGATGACCTGCTCACTTCCGCCACGGAGAACCTTGACGGTACGGTCCTCGCGCTTCTCGTTCAGCTTCTTAAACTGGCGCTCTTTCTGCCAGTCGTTGATAGAGCCAACCAGAACAACAATGATGATGGCGACCATAATGGCAACACCCTCAATCCAATCAACCTTGGGGTCCTCACAACCATTGGGGCACTCGTCGGAGTAGGTGATGTGAGGAGGGGCACCGAAGTCCTGGTAGAGACCGAGGGCGAGCGAGACGACAGCCGCGACGGAAAGCAGGATCTGGGTTGTGTCAGTATGGGAGAAACAAAAACACAGGGGGGCGCAGCAGCACAAGTACGTACCAGGACCTTGTCCTTGAAGGCATCCCACATGAGCTGGAAGATGGACTTGGACTTGCGCTCGGGCAGGTCATTGCGTCCGTAGACCTTGCGGCGCTGCTCGTAGGTAGCGCTCCACTGGGGGCCATCGCCACCGTCGATAGCCCTCTGCTCAGAGGATGAGCGGGGAGCACCGCTACTAGCACCGTTTTCGGCGGGAAGACCACGTGACGGGTCAACACCCAGACCATTCAGCAGGCCCTGGACTCCACCAATCTTCTGGAGATCGTCAAGCGACTTGGGGTCCACAAGCATGGCGAGCGTCGAGGGCTTCTCGGTGAAGGGGGCGGGGTCGGTCGTGTCCTTGGACGGGTCGAGGTGGGAGACAAGCTCCTCCTTGCCCTTCTTCTTCTTCTTCTTCTTGTCGCCGTCCTCGTCCGAGTCGCTCTCGGTGGGTTCAACAACAGAGAGATCACGCTCCTTGCCGTTTGAGGACCAGGTGCCGATGCTCCATTTCCGCTTGTGCTTCGATGGGCTGTCGGGAACGCTCAGGCTGTTGTTGGCGGTGGTAGCGCCACCGGCGTCGCTGTGGTATGACGGCGGGAGCTGGGACGTCGGGGATCCATCCTCGTTGAAGTGGACAGACGAGCTCGTCGTGAGCGTAGGAGAGCCGGGGGCGAGGGCGCCCTGGTTGGAGGGGGAAAGATGGCTGGGATCGTTTGCCGGGTGCTGGTTGACGGGGGTGTGCGGCGAGTTGTTGACTGGGTCCGGGGACTGCGGCCCGTCGAGGTCGGTGGTGACGATCTGTGGAGGGGAGGGCATTGTGGCCGCCCGTAATGAGCTTGACGCTCTCGGAGGGGGTGAGAGAGAGGGCTGGAAGCGGAGAGAACTAGGTGGCGAAAATGGTGAAAAGGTTAGAAGGATGGGTGTGTCGAGTGTCTCTGAGAAGGTGGAAGAGGGAGTGAGCGACGATGACAGTTGGTGTGTTGAAGGTTATAGATGTAAGATGGAGTGGTCGTTTGGGACAGTGATGGCACTGGAGTTGGACACACCTACGGTGGCACGGTGTGGTGCGGTGAGAGAGTCGCGCGTGCAGCAGCAGCAATACTGGTGATCCAAGTGAGGCGGTGCAGGTGGTGCCTGAAGTGAGTGGGGCAGCGCCCTCTGGTCTGCCGCGGTGCGGTTTGAGCCAAGCCCATGCTAGCATGGCTCGCTTTGCTCAGGGAGACCAAGGCAGAACCGCACATTGGGGCCCTGTGTCCTGGCTCCGTCCTGGCTCGATCCTGGTCTACGCCCTGAGGTCCGTCCTTTTCTCTCTGGCGCGTTCTTGGCCGCTAGGGGCTGGCCCCTGGGTCCACCGCGTGGATGTTAGTCCATCCGATATTTCTGCTTAATCGCTTGGTCTAATCTCTCCCTAATCTCTGCCTGACCTCGAGCTAGCGAGCTCAAGATCGAGGCAAGCCCGCAAGCGGCAGTAAGGGGGCGCTCCGAGTGCCGATGCCCATACGGCGATCGCCCCTTTCACTTTCCTTGAATCTCCCGGAGCTTGGCACACCGCAGTGCACGCTTGCTCACCGTGAGTGAGTTCACCATGTGCCTGTCCGGGACTTGCGCAGGACAGCTTTTGCAAGTGTGTGTGGGAGCGTGAGTGCAAGTTCTGCCTGCTGGCCTGCTGGACGTTGGGCATAACGAATACGAGCGCCCCCATGGAGCAATAACGAGCAGCTCGAGCAATCGCGCGTCAGTTAGCACCCGGGTGTTTGGCTTCTTTGGCTTGGCGCCAGCCGCCAGGGTGTTCGAAGCCGGGGCGGGGCCAGCCTGCAATGCTGCATTCTGCTTAATTCTGCCAGTGCGACGGCGCGACAGAGCGCGAGCGCGCGAAACGGCGCGTCAGTTGGCCCATTATTGTTGCCCAATCCCATGTTTGTGCCCAGCCCTGCCAGCTGCCGGCCTGCCATTGACTGATGGGCCTGTCGTTCCACTGGATCCACTCGGTGCAACAGTGCACACCCCGTATGCAGGCTGTCGCCACCCAGACAGCGTCGCCACCCGCTGTCGGGTCGGCGTATCTCGACCTCGTCAGCGGACAGCTCCGTCATCTTGCACAGCAGTACAGGACGTGTCATAGATAGTTTACCTGGTAATTAACATGTTACTCGGCGATTAATGGATCTGTAAGTGCGGCAGAAATGAAGAGCCAATGCACGCGGGCACGCTCTGCTCTGCGTCGTGCGATCACGCCCCCGGCGCGCGGCGCCCCCGCGCGATCCCCTGCCCGCACAAGAGATGCCCCCGATCGTTTTCTGGCCAATCCACAATGAGATAGACACGGACGATCTTCGGGGAAACCCGACAGACCCTCCTCTGCATACAGCCGTTTGCCACTGTAAGCCTGCGAGGTCGGTGAGATCGCCTTTTTAGCCATTGCTTGCATCCCAGACTTCCGCACAGCGCATGGCCGCATGGTTGCATGTGGTTTGCCCACAGGATTCTTTTCCAATAGCACCGAACCCTGGGTATTTGCTGCATGCTTCCCCTTGTTAGAGTGACATCCTTTCGCAGTTCTGCTTGGTACGCAGCCAGCCTGCTCAGCTGCTCTGCACGCAGTACGGAAAAGCGACAAAATAACGGTCCGCCTTCCCCGTCACTAACGCAGAGGCGCAGAGGCGCAGAGGGGCCATGCAATGAAAGAAGCCTGCCAGTGCCAAGTGCGCGATTTTATTCTCGGTCATTTGGCCCAGATGATGACGCGCCAATGACAGCTGGGCCTGAACGATCATAGCAACGAGGAAATGTCTTGGCATTCCTGGTACACCAACAGCGGGTCGTGCGGTGCCCGCGGTACGGAGTGCGGAGCTGGGTCACTCTACCCCTGTCACTCTGCCCGTGGGCTGTTAGGGTCGAGGGGTCGGGGCCACAAAGAAGTATGCAGTGTAGCTGGCCGGTTGGCCAGCTTCAGCCTCCCGCGTCTCTTCTGCAACAGTTGCATCAGCTGTCCACGGTGTGCAGAGGCTCCACGAACTATGATATGGGAGCCAGATCTGGATCCGATCTGGCCGTGCGGGCTTGTAGGCTCGTAGGTGCTGGTCATCGGGCTGTAATGCTTGGCCTTGCTCTCGGTTCCTGGCCCTTCGCTTGAGCTTGGCGGTCAGAGAGCCTGCAGAGCCTGGGCACAGCCATGTCCCGTGGCCCGTGGCCGTCATCAGCCTGTTGGGCAGATTCCCCGACATCCCGACTACAATCTCGAGGGCGGGATAAGTTGATGATGGCGTCTGATGTTATGACCTCATTACCACATGGCCACAAGTCGCCCTCAATCGCCGTGGCCAAGATCTCACTTCATGAACGTGCATGCCTCGCCACGAATCGAGGGCGGTTGTGGGGGTCCGCCAAGCTTGCACCGCCTCAGCGACATGTGAACAGGGCCTCCAAGTGGCGAATTGTCACCTCCTTGGCTTCCAACAAGAACTTGGCTGAAGGCACACGACTGGGCGCCATGAGAGAGTGGTATGCTCACGTGCCAACGTCGGATCTCGAGATGCATGGTGACAACCTGGCCGAGCTAGCAGACTGGACTAAAGTGCTTGAACGGCTTGGACCGATGTCGGTGGCTCGGCGGCTTGTTTCGACAAGAGCCGAGGAGCCTGACCAAGCGTTGGCTAGGCTGGCCGGGCGGACATTCTCGGCGTTGACCGATCGGCTCGCAACACCCCGCGGCAGTCGGGATGCGACCGGATGCTTCGCGAGGTGTTCGCGAGGTCTTCTGCATCCGACTCTGGGTGGGCTAGTGTGGAATGGGATGACGCATGTCGTTCTGGAGCAGAAGCCGGAAGGAAACGATGCGGGAGGTCGTTGGTGACTACCTCTCCAATATGAAGTGCCACGCGCAAGACAATGCGAGCCTGGTGCGAGCGACTATGCCATGCAAGTGACTATGCCACCATGCCGCCTCCCCTGTCGCGGTGCCTCGCATCCAGAAGATCGGACTGCTTGTTCTCTTGCTTCTGGCTCTGAAGCTTGTGTCAGATCTGAAGCAGAGGTCTGAAGCGGCACAACGTCGCTCCGCAGGTACATAGACGTGTTTGGAATAATCTGCATGACTTCTACGGCGTATCTTCTCTTCGTTCATATATGACAATCGTGCCTCCATCATCCTTGACACGTACACTGCGCTCGCACCTAAACGTCCAGGTCCATCTTGACCTCTTGCGGCTTGGCGACCTTGCCCTGCGCGATCCACTCGTCGATCTGCGCCTTGAGCTCGTCGTTGGGAATGACGTCCTCGTACTTGAGCCTGTGCGTGGTCAGCTGGAAGCACACCGGTCAGCTGGAGACTTACGGAACGTTGTTGAAGGGGTCGAGCTCCTTCGAGAGCAAAGCCGCACGGATCGTGCTCCGGTCGACTGTGACGCGCGACACGGGCAGGATCACAGGGTCCTTCATGACTGAGGGTCAGCTTGATCGCGACCACGGTAGACAACTTACGAGTAGCGAGCAGCGGGTCTGGGATCGTCAGTTTGGGACTACTCTTTTCAAACTCACCGAGGAACTCGTCGGGGATCTCGCGCTCGTCCTCAATCTCGATCGTGGCCTTGGCGTCCTCGACGCGCTGCGTGAACGCAACAATCTCCTGCACCTCGCCGTCGGTCATGATCGCGCGGTTCTTGAGGATCCGCGCGAAGCGCTCAAACACCTCCTTCGAGTACGAGCGGCCGTCGTTCGCAACAGCACGGATGAAGTCCTGCTCCGAGCCCAGGTTCAGGTAAATCTGCGCAAGAGCAGCCAGCAGCTGCTTCGGCTTGAAACCGAAGCGCTCCGGGTCCTTCAGCTTGAGCTCCTGCATCTTGGGGCCGACGAGCGTTGCGAGACTCTCGTCGAGGGACTGGAGTCAGTTAGGACGAAAGACCACAGGAACTGAAGATCACTCACAGCGGTCAGACGGTCGACGATCTCGCCGACGAGGAAGGGCTCCTTCTCCGTCGCAGTGATATCGCGGATGAGCTCGATGTGGTCGAGACCCATGTGCGTGTGGTACGGCGCCTGCTGCTCCGCCTGGCGCAGCTGCGACTCAGTGTCGTCCTTCTCCGCCTGCGTCTTGGCGTTCCAGCTCTCCTCGTCCTCCTTCTCTGCACGTAAACTGTGCACAGCCGCCAAGTTCGTCAGGGACTCCTCCAGGTGGAACGTCGTGTCGCTCATGAGCATGTTGACAAACTTGATGAACTGGTCGAGGTTGTCGCTGCATGTCAGCTTACCCAAATCGTCAAGATAGCTTACTGTCTCGACTTGACAAAGGCTTCACGGTGCAGCGGATTCGTCCACATGGACTTCAGGATACGACTGAGGTCGCGACGGAAGTTGAATTTGTCTGAGAGTTAGAAGGCTCCGCACCACGTAACTCACCCCAGAACTGCGTGTGACCACCGGTGGACTCGACGTCGATCCAGAAGCGGAGGATCATGGGCATGAGGTGAGCAGTAGATTGCGGGTGCGTGCTCAGGCGGTCGAAAAGAGGTCCCTTGCGCCAGTATCCGACGGGGTACAGGCCATTAGCCAGCGCCTGCACGTTAGCTAAGTGGCTTAAAGAGGGCCCACAGCCATGGCAGAAAGAACTCACCGCTACAAGCTTGGCCTTGAGGAAGGGGTTGTTGACATGAGTGGGGTTCACGAAGGCGATGGCGAAGGTGATGAGAATGTCCTTGTCGGCATCGTCAAGCGCGTCCGGGCTGTAGCGAGCGAGGAAGTCGTAGTACTCGACGACGTTCTCAAAGAAGAACTCGGGCAGCATGCGGAACTGCACCGGCGATTCGGACGAAAGCGGGAGACTGCAGTTGTCAGTTGCGGAGATCCAGTGAGCAACCCACGCGATGGGCTTCTGAGGATGGGCATGATCAGGGTCGACCATACGGAGGAGCCAGTTCATGAGGAAGCCACAGAAGCTGACGTTGAGGCGCACCATGGCCGGGTCGAGCAGCTGGGTGTCATAGGCATGGATGGAGGCGTGTATCGTTGCAAGGTCGCCCTTGTACTTCTTGATGGCAGCCTCGCCCTGCGCCTCGGCGGTAGGGTTACCAGCCCACTGGCCCCTCATCCCCTCCAGACGCTTCAACTCCTTCTCGATATCGCTGATGTTGCGCTCCAGCTTAGTGCGGGTGCTGATCGTCTTGATCGTACCAAGGTGGTGCACGTGGTTCAGCAGGTAGAAGATGTCAGGAATGAAGCCGGGCTTCGAGTCAGTATCCATAGCCTGGCCGAAGTACTCGTCCGCCTCAGCTTTCTCGGCGTGGATCTTGGTCTCTTCTGAGACGTCGAGACGCTTGGAGTGACGGTAGTACTCGGGGTCGACTTTGTCAATCTGGGAGTCAGATCAAGTACGCTATGAGACCCATACCTTCGAGTAGTTAAAGTCCATAACGGGCTCGAACAACTTCAGCAGAACATACTGCAGGTTAATCATGAAGCCGTCAGATGAGACAGTGCGGTAGTCAACCTGCTGTTAGCTGATGAGGTACGCCGGAAGCTTACATGACTGCCCGCTCGCTTCACGTTCAAGGACACGACCTTGGCGAAGAAGTCGAGAGCGCCTTCTCGTGACTCGGGTGAGGCACGGACAATGGCGTTGTACAGGGTGAACAGACCATTCTGCTAGGTTAGCGAGCGCGCAGAATAGCAGTACACACCTGCAGAGCCCCGAGGCCGTGGCGAAGGTTGGACTTGTTGGCGTCAATATCCGCCGTCTTCCGCTCCGTAGGGTTGGAGAAGTACGTCTTCCAGATCTGCGGCTGCGAATGTCAGGTCTGCTCCTCCTGCGATACCTACGAATTCCCTCGGGAACACGCTCAACCTGGTGAGCGGTCCCAGCAGTGACTGCCACTCGATCTTGGCAGCGTCGACATTCGGGGCGACCCAGATGGGGAGCGACGGGAGCTGGCATTAGCTTTGCTTGGAGGGTGGCCAGCTTACAATGGCAGCGATCGCCTTGACCTGCACCAGAAGCGTCATGGCGCCGAGGTACTTCTGCCAGTCCTGGCCGAGAAGGTCTGGTGTCGGCGTGATCTTGAACCACTCCTGGAAGAACAGGCTCAGAGTCGGCGTGATCACGTCCGCCATGCCGCCCTCGGGGAAGCCGGTCGCAAGGTCGTTGAGGAAGGGCAGGAGGTCTGCCGGTGCAAGCGCGTTGGGGTTGCGCTGGACCACGGGCTGCGGCGCAGACGAGGTCAACGGATCGCCGGCAGCACCTGTTCCCGAAACACCCAGCAACAGGGGAAGGAACTCGGCCGGCCCAACGGGTTTGCTGATGTCAGTTCGGAGACAATGCTGCAACTCACTCGGCTGGCTGAGGGAACATCGTAGGGTCCTCCAGAGTCATGCCACTGTAGGAGATGATCAATCGCTTCAGCTCGTTGTACGCCTCGTGCCACTTGGCCTTCTCCTCCTTGCTGTAGCCCAACCTGGACATCTCGCGGTTGACGCCATTCAGTCGCTTCCAACATCCGGTCAGATATTCGAACACAGTCTCGCCCTCGGGCATGCCCGCCAGGACAGTGAGTTGGTCGGGGTCGTCACTGGACGTTAGATGATGAAGGCGATGAATCACCTACCTAGACGCCATTGACATCGGGTCAAGTGACAGACGAGCGATCAGTAGACGGTCGCGCGACTCGAGGGACACCATTGGCGTGGAGGCTGTCCGTCAGCTGAGACAAGCCAGTACACAGCTCTGCACACATACCAGGGTTCTCCTCCTGCATTTCGCTGCGAAGCTCCTTCAGCCATGTCTTCTTCCAGTCGGACGCCTCAGCCTCGGATTTCTGCTGTCAGCTCACCTGTTCCTCCGCTTAGCTTACGTCAAGAGTGACATTGAAGACCTTGCCGACGGCCTGCGCCTCCCAGTCTGCGTAGCTCTGCGTAGGCTTGACGGGGGACGAGGCGGCGGGGCGAGGCTTGGACTGCACGGGAGTGCTGGTGGAAGAGCTCCTGGACGGTCCGCTGGGCGCAGTAGGCTTCGGTGAAGGGGACGCCTTGGGGGTGGCGGGGGCGGGTGTAGGCTTGGGCGCGGGGGGAGCCGCCGGCTTGGCAGCTGGCGAGGGCACGCGCGCTGGCGACGGGATAGCCTGAGAGAGGAGACGCGAGCCAGACGACGGGGGGACGTGAGGGGTCGAGCTGCCGGACTGAGCCTGCTCCTCTGATGGGGTCTGCGGGGAGGCTGCCCGGGGCTCCTGCGAGACAGAGCCGCCGAGGCGTGCCAGACGCTTCAAGCGCATCTGCAGCGTCAGCTATCTCACCCAACGACGAGCATAGCTCAAGTTACCTTCTCCGCATCGCTCAGGTTGGGGTCGTTGGCGGACATGGTGTCTAGCTGTCCGAATGTGAGACTATGCAGCGTGTGCAGCAAGTGCTAATCGGGTCAGTCAGCCGGTGATGCCAGAGGCGAGAGATGGTGACGCGTTCTCCCACGGTGGGCCCACCGTTGGTTCCGCCTGTGTGCGATCGACCTGAACTTCGTGCCCCTTGGCTCGCACTTGGTCACAACAAAAGCTCGCGACACGGTTGTAGCAGCAAGTACCATGTCGCACGTCGTCGCACCCCTGGACCTTCCGTCCAGCTACAAGGACAGCCAGTCGGAGGTGAGCTCCACGTTTGGTGTTTGTTAACTCGTTCCAGCTCGATCGCGAGACCGAACGCCGATTGCTCTCGGCCTCGTCCACTCTCTACGTCGGAAACCTGAGCTTCTACACGACCGAGGCGCAGATCTACGAACGTGAGTTTCGGCGGCTAGCAGCTCAACTCATGCCAGTGTTTGCGACATGTGCGAAGCCTGAGGAAGGAGGTGGTATCAAGAGGTATGCTGCCGTATGTAGAAGGAAGCTGACAGGCCAGAATTATCATGGGTCTCGACCGACACCAAAAGTGAGTGAATGCAGCTGTCCTCCTTCCCAGAGGGCTAACATGTCAGGACGCCATGTGGATTTGCTTTCGTTGAGTACTACCTTCACTCTGAAGCTGTCGCCTGCCTGCGCTACATCTCTGGCACGAAGCTCGACGAGCGTATCATCCGCTGCGATCTCGACCCGGGATACAAGGAGGGACGTCAGTTCGGCCGTGGCCGAAGTGGTGGCCAGGTCCGTGACGAGTTTAGGCAGGAGTATGACAGCGGACGAGGAGGATGGGGCCACCAGCGGCTCGAGATGGAGCGCAGGCAGCAAGAGCAGGACCGCTTCCGTCAGCAGGTCCAGTTCGACACGTACGCCGCTATTGGCGGTCTCGGACAGGCGGGCGCCGACGTGCCCACTGGAGAGGCTGCGGAGCGTTCTAAGAGGGCGAGGAGTCACGAGGACTATGACGACCAGGACGGCGACGAGGGCAAGCGGTTCCGCAGCGAGCGCGACGACGAGTAAGAGATACACAGACCAGCGCGATGTATTCCTATACTGTAGAATGAACAGATTTGACACTGTTAGAGCATCGAGGCAGAACAAGGAATGGCTTCTAACGTCATGTACATGCATCCGTACCGAATCTAAGTGTATGCGCTGAGGAAGACCGCCGGTACTGCTACTGGTCTGAAGGCGTTCAACGCATTTACAAAACAATGTTACAAAGTACTCTCTCTAGGCAAGAAACTCTCACTGCTTGTCGTCTCCAGCAGCCTCGTTCGGGGGAGTCTCCTGGGACTCGGCCGACTCCTGGGGAGGCGCGAGGCCGCTGCTAGCGGTCGGGGTCTCGTTCTGCCTGTCAGTCCAAACAGCGTCTCCAACCAACTCACGATCAGGTGTCGCATGATGTCGCTGAGGCTGATGACGCCAACAAGTCGGCCAGGGTGAGGGTCGTCTTCGCCGCTAACGACCACGAGGCGGTGGACCCGGCGGACCTTGATCAGAGAGAAGATGGCGCCGAGAGAGTCCTTCGGGTGGCAAGTGACAACGCCCTCGAAATCAGGGGCACGCTGCTTCAGTGCTTGCTCGATCGTGAAGTCGAGCGACTGGTAAGCTCCGAGACGAACAAGAGTCTGTCGTTAGCTTGGCAACAGCTCCTCAGCTCACAATGACGTCGACCGTCTCGTAGAGGTCGATGACCTTGCCATCATCGTCGACAATGGGCACAGCACTGATACCGAGCTCCGAGAACATGTGGACAACGTCGAACACAGTCGTCTTCATGGTGGCCGTCGCAATCTTTCCGAAGGGCTTCTCTGCCGTGGGGTTCTCGATGTAGGTACCAATTCCCAACTCGCGGACACCGTAGGTGAGATACTGAGTGATGTCTCGGCACTGCCCGTCAGTTCCTCGTTCAGAATCAAAACTCACGTTCATCGCAATGAACTTAAGGACACGGTACTGGGTGAGAACACTGATGACAACCTCGCCGTCCGTTTGAGAGTCCCGGTCAATCAGCGGCAGACGACGAGCATGCGTCTCAATCAGACACTTGCACGCGTCGAAGAGCGGCCGCAGCGGGTGGACGGAGACAAGGGGAGGTGGAGGCACCTGCAGTTCCCTCTCGATGTCTGGTGATCAGAGCTTTGCCAAAGCAAGATACGAACCTCGGAGGCTTCCCAGACGGAACTGCTCGACATCAGCCGCAGCTCCCTCCCAGCTGGAGGTGTGGTAGTAGTACTGGATGAGATGGATAACGTCCTGGACGGTAAACATTCCCGCGAAGGACGCAGTGGCCGTGTTCCATAGTGGCGCAGAAACAACACCTGTCCGTGTCAACAATCATCTGACATTCCCACATACCGTAGAGCAGCATCACGTCCAGTGCCTTCTTGACCTTGAGTTGACTGTCCAGGACGATGAGGCGGAAGCTCACGGGGAACACGTCGTAGGAGGAGCGCTCCTTGAGGAAAGACCGCAGGGCCTCGAGGGCCTCCTGATGGGAGAGGGGCTTGTGGGGAACGGGAAGCTGGTGGCCTGCTCGCGATGGCCGACGGACAACAGAGGCTCCAGACGGGTTTGATTGAGACGGCCGACGAGTCGGTCGCGACACCGAGGGCATCCTCATCGGGCCCTCAGGGGCCGACGGGACGGACATGGCGACAGGGTTGAGGTGCAGTGATGTATGTGCCGGCAGTAGGTATGCTTGGACACGCGCTGATGCGAAGGATCTGCAAGATTGATGTCGTCGGGATGCCGATTAGGCGTGAAGTGTGCGTCGATGGGCTGATGGAGTGGATGGTAGCAAGGACCAGTCAGGGTCACGACATGTAACACGGTTGACGGTCGATCGAGGCGGAGGCATATACACTTGCGCAACGCCGAATCTGCGCTCGTCTGCGATCTCACATCCCCCGTCCTCGCATTCTGTTGAGAGGATCTCTACTTCAGGCAGGCGCAGAGGGACTGCAGAGCCTGTTGCTGCAAAGCCGATGCAGGCTAGGCAAGGTTGCTCGTTTCGCCACCACTGGAGGAGCTTCTGTCTGTGTCGTTGCTTTCGGGTGTCTCAGCTGGTCGGCACGGGGGTCATCAGCCTCGGCTTGACCATTGTACATGTATCCCTTGCTGAGCACGTAGCCCGGCACCATCGCACACCGACGAGTAGCTGGAACGCGGAAACAGCAGCACATATGTCGCAACTCACATGTCTGCGGGCAAAACCAAGCGCGCTGCGCGGGAAGTCCTCCTTTGGCTGCTGATCGCCGGCCCGAGGCTCAAGTGTCCATAGCTACTGCCCATACCGCTCTGCGCAGTCTGTCCTTTCCAGACGGCTATCTGACTCTGGGTAGATGCTGTGCGACATCGGACTACACTAGCAGTTCGCAGGGAGCATCTCAAGCCATCAGAACGCTGACGCTGACGCTACCGGCTGCGGTGCCCCTTCACCCCGGTTGGGCGTGTATGGCCACGTGGAGCTGGACACCACCGGCCCACGACCGATGCGTCATTCCACCACCTTCCTTCTTTTCGCCCCTTGGTCCCAACTCTTCCTCAACTTATCCATACCACCATGTCTGACGCCAGGAAAAAGCAGCTCGTCTGGAACTTGTGAGCTCAGAACTCCCGCTGTGTAGCTGACTTTGCAGCATCGACTTCCTCCGCCAGTCCGCCGAGGACGGGACCATCAAGGACGATGACAAGGAGTCGCTCGAGGTGGCGAGTGAGTTACGCCCAACTGACCTGAGCTGACGACCAGTCCAGTGTCTTGGAGAGTCGTTCGGTGTTGACCCTGACTCGGCTGAGGACAAGGCTGCCTACTCGATTGCACCCGCCACGCTCCTGAGCCTTCTCGACGTCCTCAACAAGACGAGGAGCAAGTCTGCCCCGGCTGCCTCCCAGGCGCCCGCCGCTGAGGCCTCTTCGTCCTCTTCGGGACCCTCTGAGGCCGACAAGAAGGAGGCCGAGGCCCACAAGGTCAAGGGCAACCAGCTCATGTCTCAGAAGAAGTACTCTGACGCCATTAAGGAGTATACTGCCGCCATCGCCCTTGACCCCAACCCCGTCTACTACTCGAACCGTGCTGCCGCCTGGAGCGGACTGGGCAAGCATGAGTCTGCCGTCGAGGACGCCGAGCGTGCGATCGAGCTTGACCCCAAGTTCGCCAAGGGATACTCTCGTCTTGGGTAAGCTCGCGGTCGCACACGAAGCTAACATCAGTCACGCCTACTACTGCCTGAACAAGTTCGCCGATGCCGTCGAGGCGTACGAGAACGGACTGAAGATCGACCCCTCGAACCAGAACATGAAGAACTCCCTCGCGACCGCGAAGAGCCGTGCCGACGACCAGAAGTCGAACGCCGTTTCGGACCGTGAGCCGCGCAGCGGTGGAGGCGCTGGCGCCGGCGCTGGTGGCATGCCCGACCTTTCGTCTCTCGCTGGCCTCATGGGCGGCCTCGGCGGTGGTGGTGGTGGCATGCCCGACATTGCCTCGCTCATGCAGAACCCCCAGATGATGCAGATGGCGCAGCAGCTCATGGCCAACGGCGGCATGGAGCGTCTCATGAACAACCCCACCCTCCGCAACATGGCGGACAACATGCAGAACGGCGGCGGCATGCCCGACTTCAACCAGCTCGCTCAGGACCCCGCTATGCGCGACCTCGCGCAGCAGTTCATGGGCCAGGGCGGCCTCGGCGGCCAGAGCGGTGCTGGCGGCAACGGTGGCCGATAAATCTTGTATACATTTGTGTTCCGTGATGAGATCCGTGTCCGGCAGTCCGCAAGAAAATGAGTGTTGCACGTGTTTGAAGATTGCGCATGACGTTTTTCCCGGTGGTCGCCGGATGTAAACAAATAATTCGAAGCGCTTTCGCGATTCGACTCGTCAGATTTCAGTCGTTCTCCACTCTCTTATCTTATCAAACCTTCCGACCATAATGGCCAGAGACACGCCGCTCACGTACGACGACGGACCGATGGTCTGGGTCGACTGCGAGATGACCGGCCTCGACACGAGCAAGGACGTCATCATCGAGATTGCCGTGATCATCACCGACGGACACCTGAACCCGGTCGACGACGGCATCTGCTACGTTATCAACACGGACAAGGCTCTCCTTGACGGGTGAGTGTGATTATGCCGCTCTCAGCTGGAGGCGGAAGAAGTAACCAGAAGTTGACGTACACCAGCATGGACGAGTGGTGCCAGACGACACACGGCAACTCGGGTCTGATTCAGCAGTGTCTCGACTCGCCGTACAGGTACGCCGACGTCGCGCAGAAGGTGCTCGAGTACATTCAGAAGTGGATCCCGGAGAAGGGCGCCGGTCTGCTTGCTGGCAGCACGGTGCATGCCGACATGCGGTGAGTACATGATGTCTGAGCTTGTCTTCCTCAGAAGGAAGACGTTCGATCTGCAGTATATCGTCCTCTTCTACAGCTCTGTGGTTACGGTCCTCAGCTAACCTGCAGATTCCTCCTCATCGGCATGCCCGAGGTCATGAAGCACCTGTCGTACCGCATTGTGGACGTGTCGAGTGTCAAGGTGAGTACGGGCTGCGTACTCCTTAGCTACGCGCTTGGGCGCTGGAAGCTAACGATGCACAGGAAATCGCGCGGAGATGGTACCCGCAGCTCATCAAGCGGGAGAAGGAGTCGCGACAGAAGGAGAGCGCGCATCGGTGAGTTGAAAAGTCGGAATAAACAACTGACAGCAGCGCGCTGGACGACATTCAGGCTAGCATCAACGAGCTCAAGTTCTACCGCGAGCACATCTTCCAGCCTGTCGAGCCTATCCAGGAGCCGTCTGCTTCCGACACCGCTGCTGACAAGCCCGCTGAGCCGCGCAAGACTGCTCTCTGAGCACCCTCACCGTCTTCCCCCTTCAGCACACCCTCAAGCATGTCATCACCGTACATTAACAGGCACACTCCGTGCATCCCAAATCTATATCATATCATATCACATACGCACAAATGCCATTAGACCCAAGACTTGTAGATGATGTGCGCGTCGTAGTACTTCTCCTCGTCGCCGTTGCCCGTCTTCAGTCGTCCAGCACCGGGAATGACGCCGACCTTGGTGAAGCCGAGCTTCTCCCAGAGACGCAGGCTCGCGACATTGTTCTCGTACACAAGGTTGAAGACTGAGCCGCGGTATCCCAGCGCCGGGGCGTAGTGCGTGTACGACTCGGCGAGGGCGTTGCCAATCTTCTTGCCGCGCTGCGAGTTGGGCACGAGGAAGCCCGCGTTGCAGTTCTGCTGTCAGCTGAGAGCGACTAAGCAAGCAGCTAGGTAGGCGAAGGAAACTGCCTTGGAAGGGCGAGAACCGACTCACATGGCTGCTGCGCCCCGGGTAGTTGGGCTTGATGTAGTAGCACCCGGCGACGCACTCCTTCCAGTCCCGTCCGGCGTGCGCGTCCTCGAGCGTCTGCACTGCCTTCGGATCCGTGCCCGCGGGCGAGAGGACGCCGATGATCGTCGTCGCGCCGAAGAAGTAGTTCTTGAACTCGTCGAGCGTCATGGGTCCTTCTTGGGGGTACGTCTTGCCCTCTGCGCGTCAGTTAGACTATAAGCCAGGTAACAAACTCACCCTCGAGCTCCTCACTGAATACATCGTGGAGGTACGCGATCAGCGCAGCAGGCGCATTGCCGTTGTGCACCGCGTGCGTCGTCAGGAGCTCCCCATTCGGCAGGGTGTAGGAGTAGGTGGGCAGGTCGGCGTCGAGGGGCTTAACTTGGATAGCGCCGTAGGCCGACATTGTGCTTCGCTTGTACTTTTGGTATGAGGGGGGAGAAGTGAGAGGCGAGGAGGAGCAAGAGGGGAATAGGGAAGAGCAGATGAGAGGAGAAAGTTGGAAGTCGGACAGTTATTATGGCCGAGTCGAGCTCGGCGTCATAGGATAGAGTTGCTTGGCCGAGAGATCTGCAGCTTGGCCGCGGCCAACTTCAGGGTTTCGGGGCCGGCCTTTGCCGACTCTGGCCGGATCACAGGCACGCCGCCCGGCCGAGTGGGCATGCTGCATGCACCCGGCTCAGTGAGCCAGGTCGTGCAGGCGCGCCTGCCATTGCTTGATGATGTTGCATTGATGCTCGAGAGCTGCATGTCAGTTCAACTTTGGCGCACAAAACTCACCAGAACACGACCACTGTCCACTGATGATGTTTAGCGCCTTGTCGACCTCGGCGAGCACGCTCTCCGCGCTGTGCCTGTTGGCAGGCGAGTAGTTTGCGAGTCGGATCGTCCTGTCGTTAGCTGGGAACTGGCTCGTGCAGCTCACGTGTAAGCAACCATGAGGTACCACCAGCAGAAGGACTGGAGCTGCTGCCTCTCCTGCAGATCGGTCGGGTTCGAGACATTCATGAGCGCCTTCTTCTGGTCGGCCATCCAGCGCGCGACGTCGCTGTCGTCCAGATCGCCCAGCATGCCTAAGGCGACCTTGGTCCAGTCCGTCGCTTGCCAGGCGTAGTTGCGCGTGCCGGAGTCTTGCGTCGCCTGAGCTTCGCGCAGAAGTGAACGAGCGTAGTTGACCATCTGCGCGTGCGTTGGGCCATGTGCTAGCCGAACGGCTTGGTGCCTGTTGTCAGCTACGCAACTGGGGTAGGACAGCTCACCACAGGGAGATACTCTGCTGATACAGCCGCCAAGGCTTTCCCTTTGGCGTGGCGCTGGCTTCCTTCCCGATGAACAGAGTGGGCTGTTTGTCAGCTACCGTCACGCTGGGGAGCTCACCCTAGACAGCGACGGCAACGACTGCCCGTGCGCCTTGTCCAGCAGACAGTCCCAGATCGTCAAACTGGCCGAGAGCTGGGAGAACGTCCAGTCGAGTCTCCTCATTTCGGCCGCCTCGATGGCCGCAGTGGTGCCCTTAGCGCCTCCTTCTGGCGGTTCCTGAGACTCGGGAATGCACGACGTCGCGCAGCTCTCGACGAACGACCATGCGGCAATGGCGCGGGACAGGTTCTGGTGCACGTGCGGCTGAAACTCGAACGCGGCGAGCAGGACGCTGGTCTGGACTAGCGCGACATCGCGCGCTCCGGCGGTGAGGCAGGTGTCGATCTGGCGCCCAGCTTCTTGAGCGAAGTACAGCGCGCGGAGCTGGCCGCGCTTGGTATCGCCCTCGGTGAAGAGCGTCGTGTGGGCTAGCACTGCGCAGAGCACGTGTGGCGGCGTGCGCTGCGAGGCAAGATTGCGGAAGAAGAGGCCCTGGTGGAAGAAGTTGAACCACAAGTCGAGTTGGACGAAGCTGCCATTAGCTGATGAATTCCTGAATATGAGCTTACAAAAGGTGGCAGATCTGCGTCAGCTGGGGCAAGGTGTAGTCCTTGAGCAGCAGCGCCCATCCGTCGCGGTGCGCGGCCTGGATGGCGTCCTGCTGCGTCTGCATCTGCGCATGAGCCTGCGGTGCATGCGGGGTGGAGTGTGGGGGATCGGCGACGCTGTGGTTCTTCGACTCGGACGGCCTGCCCAGACCAATACCAAGACCCGGTCCGGCAGGGTGGCGAAGGTGGCTCAGCGGCGGACCGGCAGAGACGATCCGCGCAAAGCGCACCGGACCTTGTTGCCCGCCCAAGCCCATGCCCACAACACCGGGCGCATGCGGCGCAGAAGGAACGCGGTTGACATGGACGGCACCATTGCTTCCACTCCTGGGGGCGGCGTAGTTCACAAACGTCCCGCGAGCACGCAGGCGGCCTGCTGCGTCAGCATACACACGGCAGTACACAGCCCACGCCCACTCTCTGCCTCCGTTGCGGCACCACATCGCACGTCTGCCTCCGGTATCACCTTCGTAGGACTCACCTCCGGGCTCCTTGTCAGGTCCGCGGCGCTTGACGAAGGCATCATAGTGACAGTTCAGACCGCGCTTCAAGCAGTTGGTGCAAAGAGGCTTGTCGCCGGAGCACTTGACCTTACGCGCGCGGCTGTTGTCAGCTAACGTACCAAACCCAGCGGAGCTGATGAGGTAGAGTCCACGCACCAGTGTGTGCAAGAGATGAAGGTCGACTTCTGGCGCTGCACTTCCTTTGAGGTACCCTTGTTCAGCGTGAGGGAGGAGCTTGACGCATTGCGCTGTGGCGGCGGCGGACGTTGGGGAGGATGAAGGGAAGATGGGGGAAGAGGAGCAATGGCCGGCCCATCTGCAGAGTGACTAGCGGGTATGTTGGGACCCATATGTCTGTGTTCGATCAAGGCCGTATTGAGTCGGAATCAGTACTGCGAAGGAGTGAGGAAGGTCGATGGAATGGGTGTTTGTGAAGAATGTTGCTTCGTCAAAGTTGCGAGTTGACCCGGCAAGACGATCTTGCCTACCGCCTCTGCAACGTTTACAGGCCGGATGAGTACTCACCCGCGTGTACGGTTGTACTCGTGTATCGCGTACGGTGTTGTGTCTGCGCATCTGCATCCTTTCGATCATCTACCTGGACCCTAGGCGCCTATCCGTCTGAGTCCGGATCGCTGCACACTCACCTCTCAGCCTCCGCCCTTGGCTCCAGCCCTCTTGCGCCCTCCTGCCCACACGGTCGACTTGCTCAGCTGCTGTCCACGTACCTATACCCACGCGCCCACGTTCCCTCTCCGCGCACCGCAGCGGCTGTCGCCCACGCGTTGCACAGTGCGCCCGACACAGAATGATGCGCCGATCTGATGCCGATCCAATATTGCACGCCACAGCCCACACAGCGCACGCTGCGCTCGGGCGCAAAGGCGGAGCTGACGCCGCGCGGTGTGCTGTGAGTGCTGTGTGAGCAGCGCGTACATCTTAATCTAGGTTCCAGGCGAAGGGAGCCGCAGAGCGCGCAAAAGAAGCTTCTAGCTGCGGCAGCGAAGGTCGTAAAGGTCCCGCTGTCCGCTTTCGCTGTGCCTCCAAGCTTCTCCACCTTCTCCTACAGCTTCCACGACGCCCAGTGATGGAGGAAGGAAGCAGTTGAGCAGTTGAACGGTCGAGGGCGTAAATAGCATGCTTCTACCGGGTGCTCCGGAGGCTAACTTGTGGTGCAGAAGACATCATCTAAGACTGTTTACCATGACACCAGGTGGTGTCGTATCAAGTTCGGCCCAGGCGCCACAACCTCTGCTCTTCCGTCCTTCCGCTGGGCCGCTGACAAAGCCGGCCATCCGGTACCTCCGGCTTCCGGCCTCCTATTGCTTCAACGTGCATCAGATTGCGGACGATCTCACCTTATCTGACCCCCTTGCATGCACGGTCCGTGTTCTCGATCGCGGCGGCGATCGTCGAGCACCGCAGCTGTAACCGCGGCAATGATCCTCACCACGCGCTACATTGTGCCGGACGGAGCGTGGCAGTCCGCCTCTCACGTAACTTTGGTGGCCTTCCTTCGCGTATAATCAATAGAACCACCTCTCTCGTGCATTACTTGCAGGCTGCCTGCCGTACTACCAGTGGTCAGTGATCTCCCGCGATGCACCCAGCCCAGTCTGTAACCTAAGTACACTAGTGTATACATAGCGGCGCACCGCTCTGTCTAATCCTGAGTCTATGAACAGTGTCTAAGTGCTCTACCAGTGGGGAGCATTGATGAAGAGGCCCATGAGGCATCCGGCCGCCGTGCCGGCGACGGGGACAGTGAGGATCCATCCGAGGACAATCCATCCAAAGGCCTTCCAGTTGACGGCCTTGGGGCCGCCCGAGGCAAGTCCGACACCGGCAGTGGCGCCGGCGAGACACATGGTCGAGGAAACGGGGATACCGTACTGCGACGCGAGGAGGACGGTGATCGAGGCGCCGAACTGCATCGAGAAGCCGCGCGAGGGCGAGTGCAGCGTCAGACGGTTGCCGAGCGCGGCCATGATCTTGTAGCCGTACGTGGCCAGACCGATGACGATGAACGCCGCACCAAAGACGAGCACCCAAGTGGGCGTGGGGACGTTCTTGCCCAGGTTGTTGCCCGTGGACCAAATGTAGTAGATCGCGCTGAAGGGTCCGACGGCGTTCGAGACGTCGTTGGCGCCGTGAGCGAACGAGTTGACACACGCAGTCAGGACCTGCAGGTAGGTGTAGAGGTGCTCCGTGTCGTTGTCGTACTGGTGGGCGATGGCGTGGATCTTCTTGAGGCGCTCCGACTCGCCGCTCTGCGCCTGGCGCTCGTGGATGTCGACGCTGGCGCCAGACAGGATGCGCCTAGGAAGGGCCTTGATCCAGATCCAGACGTTGCGGGGGTGGAGCTTGTGGCCGATGGTCTCCTCCTTCTGGTCGACCTCGGCGAGGCCAACGACGGGGCGGCAAGTGCAGACGTGGGTGTCCTCGATCTCGGGGGTCGTGGCGTTCTTGTCATCCGCGCCACCCTTCTCGGGGTCCTCAACCTGGCCCTCGGGGGTAGCCTGGGGCGAGTCGCGACCGACAACACGGTAGTCCTTGACAAGAGTGTTGCCGGCCTCGCCCTCGGGGAGCGGCTCGGGGTCGGGGCGCTTCCAGAGGAGAGGGCCGTAGACGAAGTGCCACCAGCGGAGAGTGTGGTCCTTCTTGACGACCATGCGGTAGACGTAAGGGAGCCAGAAGACCGCGGCGAGGATGGCACACACGAGCGCGGTCAGGACAATGGCCAGCGCGACAGTCACCTCGGGGAGGTCGTCGAGGTTCAGCGACGGGGAACCCTTGTACACGATCGACATCGTCAGGACGGCGATGACGGTGAAGAAGTAGAATGGCGACAGGTACAGGCCCTTGATAACCGAGTTGGCGCGGTCGAGGACGGCGAACTTGGTGATAAGGTAGACGGCGACGGCAAAGCCACCAGACATAGCGGGCGCGACACCAAAGCCGGCGAAGATGGTCGCAAGACCCTTGCCGCCGTTCCAGCCCCAGTTGACAGCCTCACCGCCGCCCGTCGCGACACCGACACCGGCAAGAGCCGAAACAAGGGAATACGTGGTCGAGACGGGCCAGGAGTTCTTGGTCGCGATCATGAGCCAGGTGGCCGAGGCGACGAGAGCACACGTGAAGCCGAGCATCTCAATGCCGGCGTTGCCCTTGAAGAGCGTCAGGTCGATGATGCCGTTCTTGATCGTGTCCGAAACCTTGGCACCGACGAGGACAGCTCCGAGGAACTCGCAGATGGCCGCGAGGACCGTCGCCTGACGCATAGTCAGAGCACGGGAGGCGACCGACGTCGCAAACGAGTTGGCGACATCGTTGGCACCGATGTTGTACGCATCGAGCGCCGCGAAGAGCAGGCCGATGGCGAAGATGTAGTCGTACTGGTGGAGCGTGGGCATTTTGGTGGTTTTGCTCTGCGCTTGGGGTTGACGGGCTGCGTGCAGAAGCCTACAGCTGCAGGCGGAGAGCAGGGTGAGTTGGATGAGCAAGAAGAGCTATGGACATGCATAGCTCTTATACAGGTCACACGAGCGCTCGCACGACAACTGGCCGCGGCACACGACCAGTCACACGAGCGCCTGCCGGTCTGCTGCCGGATCCTCCTTCTGCATGCGGTCGTGTGCATGCAAAAGGCAAATGTTTCGATTCTTAGCGACGAGAAACGAACGTTTCTTGCATGCACACGAACGTGTGTGCAGCTCTTTTCGTCGATTCGTCTCACTTACACCTGCCAAGAAGCTCGGCACCTTGGCAGATGCTGACTCGTGCCTGAATCCGAGCGTGGATCCGGCATTCTTGGCTTTCCGACGTTCCGACATGGCGACCGCTCGCTTTCCTCAGCCTGGAGTGCCGCCCGCAAGCTGATGCGGAGTGAGCTCGCTGCGTAAGTGTGTGCGAGATAGTCCGTCCGAGCATGTACCCACATGTTCCGCATTCAACCTGGTGAAAGTGGTCCAGACAGCCCTGACGTTGACGGGGGACTGGCGACAGTTCCACCTGATGATCGCCGAATACAGCAGCCAAGCCAGCTCCAAGCGCGCCATACGCCGTGTGCCGTACGCCTTGCGCCTACTTTCCGCGCCGCTGCTTCCTTGCTCCACAATGTAGCCACAATGTCAGCGCAAGCGAGCGCCCGAGGGCGTTCCTGCTTCAATGATGCGTTTGTGTGGGTCTCATCTCCATTCATTTTGTGCTCTCCAGATTACCTGAGGGGATGGATGGCTATGGGAAACATACCTATGAACCCTCTGTCGCCCGCGAGAGCGCACACATGCTGTTCGGGCACTGCACGAATGCACTTCGCACTTGTGAAGGGAGGTTCTACGGGTAGAGAGCAAATCTTTCGGCCAAGCACCGTCAGGATCCCAAAAAGGGTCTGTCGAAAGTTTGCCAAGAAGTCGGCATCTTTCCGGGCCTGCAATTCGCCTGATCTCTGATACCGCACAACGTGGGCTGCTCTGGACCGCCCAGCCGCCGGAACCCGGAACGCCAGAACGCCTTCGATCTGTGGCCGAAGTAGTTGCAGATTGATAGGAATGGAAATCCTCGGATCATCGGTAGCAAGAGAGATCACCCTTGCCTCGACTCGAGCGATCAATGAGGGTGAGGACCAGACCGGTCTCCAGTTTCACCGACCGTTCGCCGCGTTGGCGAATCCAGGCGAGCCCCGGTCTAGACACTGAGATCTCTCACTCGCAGAGTCGCCACCAGCGCCCATTTTTGCCGCAGATATACCACGAAATCTCACCAGTATGGGGTCAGATTCGTAACCGTGGCCGATGCGAACGGAAACTGAACGGGAGACGCCAAGCACTCATTGTCCAGTGATAGCAACTGGCGTGACGCTGAGCACGGTGCACGGCCAAGCCGATGAGATCAGCACGGACACATGCCCACGGGCCTGCGGAAGATGCGGAGCAACGAGAGCGCGAAGCAGTCACACGTTTGTCGCCACCACCCTATCAGTCAACACTTTGCTCTCCTGCTGGAGTCCACTGACTGTTTCTGGTGTTCTTGGCGGATCAGCGGAATGAGATAGCAAACTTGCGGTCGTCCGACCATGAGTACAGCATACCGCACGTCAGGCAGACCCTGACAATACCACTGTGTTGGGTCGAGCAATGACGAACATCTCGCGCTGAGCTGCCAGTGGGCCAGCGTGCAGCCTGCTCGAATTGTCGTTGGGCGGAATGTTTCAAGTATAACCTCCTCCATTGGTTTCTGGCGACTCTGGTCTGTGGTCAATCTGCAATCGAGCTGAGTGACGAGCCACACATCTCTCGGCTGTCTACATACGTGCTGCCAAGAAGACACCGTGGGAGACACTGAAATGAGCGAAGCCTTTCCAACCGCGAGTTCGTTGGGCGTCTGGACCCTGTCGCATGTCGAGGATGCATGCAGACATTCTGCTGTCGTACGTGTGCTGTGTGCGCAAGGGGCGTGGTGGAAGCAATCGTGGGAAATGTTGAAACTGGACGGAGCTTCATCTGAACTCGAGCGGTGAGGTTCCAACAGACTTCCAGCAGGGTGATCGTGGGAGATATTGGGACTAGCGGAGTCTGCCTGTAGCCTCGACGGTGAGGTTCCGACCGCCTTCACTGTACTATGTACTACGCAGCCTTTGCTCTGTTACACGTCCGCACTCCCGTTCCACTCTCTGCCTTGTGTTCCGCTGCTGAGTATTGGCACCGACTTCGATGTATCCGAGTGCGCTTCTTCCCCCTTGCCTTCCGATTGACTTGGACGGGCAGGCTCGCCGTCATTATCTCGCTACCCCGCCCTTTCCTGACTGGTTGCACGGTAAGCATGTGCTCTCAAGTGGCCGCGAGGCCGCCTTACGCAATGAGGCCACCCAATGAACGCGCCGAGATGGTAGATAAAGGCAGGCGGACCACAGGTTTGGACCGATTTCAGGCACCGGACTAGCGCACGGCGACGGCTTCCATGACCGTACACCGCTTCTCTAGTCCATCTACATGCCTTCCACCTGCAGGACATGACGACGTGAGCCTTGTGTATATCCATTAGCGCCCGGGGAAGAACGTGTCGCCATTCGATAAGCTTCATGTTCCGCAACTAATGACCTGAATAATGACGAGAACTACGGCTCCGCGACCTGGTCAACCGCACAACCGACCAGCGGAGGCCCTCGGTCACGTCGGCCATCGATGAATCAACGCAGCAAGCACCCCACTCACATTGTCAGAACATGTCACTGACTCATTGAAACGGCGACGGCGACTGCAAGAGCCCTGCATCCCAACGACAACTTATTCAGTCAACGTCACTGAAGCACATGGTGCCGGCGACGATGCGGGCACACTTGAGACTTCGCCGATCCCGCTGAGCACTGTTCACACGGAACGCCGTCGCTCAAGCCACCGTTCTCTCAAGGCCGCATATATAAGAGGCCTGTCTGCAGTCGATGAACAAGTCAGCACCGACACTTAGTCTCTCCTGCGACATAACCCGCCCTACAACTGCACAACATGGTCGCAATTACCAGCCTCTTCACTGCCACCATGGGCCTTCTCGCCACGGCCGCCTCCGCTGCGCCGGCCACACCTGCCTCAGACCACAGGCTCGAAGCTCGCTATGGCCTGACCCCAGAGCTCTTCCTTGCCCTCACCCGCTACGTCCAGGAGAACCCAGGCGCGTACATCTTCGGCATCAATGGGTGGAGGGACTATTGGTGGTTCGAGGAGAACATGAAGGGTTTCGCCGGAGGAAACTGCCGCAAGAGCCCAGACGGGTCGGTGATGTCTGGCACCCTGCGTCCGGCTCGGACCATGTGGGTTTGCCACGGGGGCGGTTGGTTCCCCAACTACCAGCAAGCTGAGAAGGAAGGTCTCAATCGCGTTTGCCCCGACGCGAACGGTTGCGGCGTCAACGACGGTGGCCTTTGGGGCAACTAAAGTTGCCGACCTAAAGAGATACCGCCACTTCCCCGTCCACTTCAGTTTATAATCGAGGATCAGTAAATCCACAACATGCATGACTGGTACCTCTGGTTGTCGTTGCTGATGTGTCGGGCATCTCGTTCAAGCGAGTGTCAATACGCTGGTCCGAAACAGCCATCTTCCAGAACTGCATCGTCTCAGCGACCTCTCGGCGTGACGTACCCTCTGTCCTCACCACCATCGATGTGCAATCCAGTTGGTTGTTCCCAAAACGCAGACTTCATCCTGTGTTGCAGAAATATGTCCTGGACAGCCTAGGGAAAGAGCTCTTCAGCTCGCCCTCGCGGCGCCGCCACCGAGTCCGTCATCGTTCGAAGGAGGTCATCAAACATCTATGGTGAAATGGTATCATGCATCCTTGCCATGGATGCGGTGGGGGTTCGATTCCCCCTGGATGTATACCCCCTCTCCTCAAGAAGAAGAGAGGGTTGTTTTTGGAGTTGAAGAGGTGCGAGGGTGTGAGGGTGCAAGTGGCGGAGGGGGGGTGGATGACCCTGGTGGGTGGTGTCAGTACCCCTCCGAAGATTGCCCAGCTATCGTCCTCCTCTGCGCCCAACGAAAAGGTGGGTGCTGTTGGCCCTTATCCGTTTTGAGGACTCTTGGCGTAGTCGGCGCGGAATAGTTTAAAAGTTAGAGCTGGGCTACCGGCACCTTTGGCAGGTATGTGTGGTCGCGAACCTCTGGGTACAAGTTAACGAGGCGGAGACCGCATCCTGGCTCAGCCCAGCATATCCTACCCAGGCAGCACACCTTCTCTGCATGACCTAAATCACTGACCGCCGTTAGCACCGGCCTTAACAATACAGCCAATGACGATCCAATCACTTTCGGAACGTGTAGTGCAGACTGCCGCCGACGCTTGGAGAATAGCACTGACGGCTGTAGTACGATCTAGCCATCGCCGCTCACCAAACCTGACTCCGCACCTTTGGCTCATCTATTAGGTCGTTTCATGCCGTCGTCTGAAGCCGTCAGGTTATGCAACCCACATCCCACTCGCTCCGCTCTGATGCTAACTGCGCAGTCATGCACAGGACTCGCCGGAACTCCCGGCACAGATGGAACTAGCCGCTGTAGTTCGGCGTCGGAGCGGGCACTCTCGACCTAACGTCGATTTCAAAGCTGTGTCAGCGCCCTCTTGGGGTGAGCTGGTGAGGACGCAGCAGATCTTTCAGGTTTCCGTGTTCGACGTGATAGGTATAAAAGGAGGTCGTTTGTGTCCAGCGTGCGAGCAAGCCGCCAACCCTAAGACCCTCCTGAACCTCCTCGTAAACACCTTACAAGATTGCCACGCTACATATGCTTGCGATTACAAGCTTTGTGACAGCCACTGTCGGGCTACTCGCTGGAACGGCCACCGCCGCCCCTACCCTGCCGCTCCTGCCGCTCCTGCCGCTGCCGGAGCTGTCAGTGAACCTGGTGGCGCCGCCGCTCCTGCTGGCATCGTCGCCCTTCCCCCTGGTTCCGTCGCCGCCTCGGTTGGTGACGCCGCGGCGCCTGCTGCCCCCGATGGCCTTGCTGCCCCCGTTGGCCCTGCTGCCGGTGGTGCTGCCGCCGCCGAGCTGGCCGCCAGAGCCCATCTCGAAGCACGCTACTACCCCGCCACAATTGAACACATCTTCCACGACTGGGCCAAAGAGGACGCCTACCTCTTCGCCGCTCTCGGAAAGTATCTCGACCCACCTCAGCCCTGGCTCGACGGTCTGAACAGCTTCGGCCACGGGAACTGCGAGAAGCACGTTGCCGGATACAAAGTCCTTTTGTCCGGACAACACGTTCCGAACGACGTCGTCTGGGTCTGCCGCGGTGGCGGCTGGTTCCCTGACTTCGACGAGGCCTTTAACCAGGGTCTGTACTACTCGTGCCGCTCTAATGTCAACTGCGGTAGGGCCAACGGCGGTTTCTGGGGCGACTAAGCCCGTCGAGTGGCCCGGAGGCTACAGAGAGTCGTGCCACATACTGGACAAAATTCCTGCTGGGATATCTGGGGGAAAGCTTTTCAAATTAGTGAAGTGGATGAACACAGTGCTGGGGACATCGGTCAGTGGAAGAGGAATCGGTGAGCGTAGCCTGCGAGGACACATTGGTTGAAGTCAGATGCGTATGTCGCGACAACGAGGGTCAGAACCCCTTGGATGGTCGTGAAAGCTATGCATAGTCCGTCGTGTTCATTGTCCGTGCAATGTGCGTTAGTTGTTGAATGTCAGGGCGTTTACTGGGAACCGTCGTTGCCGGGGCCGTCGTAAAGGTGGAACTGCTGGAAGGGGTCGGGCTTGGAGCACTCCCAGGTCTGGAGGTCCTTGAGCGAGATGTAGGGCTTCGAGTAGGAGCGGGTTGACTCCTTCTCAACGTCGAGACACTGGTTCAAATCCTTGAGCTTGAGCAGACCATCCTCGAGCGTCCACTTCTGCTGGGGCACATCGAGACAGTCCCAGATCTTGATGCCAGAGCCGTTGGCCGGGTTGTCACCCGCGTCGAGGCAGAGGTTGGGGTTGGCGTGCAGCTTCACCTGGCCGGTGCCCTGCGGCATGTCCCAGAGGTGCTCGGCGATGAAGGTGTCATTGCTAGCGATGCAGGACGAGCTGATTGTCAGTTTTACGGAATCCGAAGCCTAAACTCACATCTGAACAGCGGCGCCGCGGCCGGGGTAGCCGCCTTGCACGACGACACAAAGGTCGTCGCGGCCGGTGATGCGGATACGGCGGCCGCCGTCCTTGGGGTCAGGGAAGATGTACTGGCTCTTGGCGATCTCGGGGAGTGGGTCAGTGGGGTCCGTGGCGGAGGGCGAAGGAGCAGCGGATGAGGAGGAGGAAGGAGTGGGGTTCGTAGGAGGCTGTCCGTTCTCGTCCTCGATGTACCAGACCTGATTGTCGTTCCAGGGGGTGCACTGGTACGTCTGGACGCCGTTGTCGCCCTCGTCAAGACACTGGTCGCCGCCAGTAATAGCAATGCGGTTGTCATCGGTGAGGTACCAGCTGTTCAGGTCAGTTCTGGCCGCTCTAGGCTTCATGAACTCACGTCTGCTGGAACAAGCCGGGGTACGATGTCCAGACCTTGAGGGCTCCGTTGTTGTGAGGGTTCTCGCCAGCGTCAAGAGCGAGTGAGCCCATCAGAACCGAGCCGGAACCGGGGCTGATAGACCAGAGCAGCGCATTGGAGCAGTCGGTAGTGTACACCGGCGCACCGACCCAAGTTTTGGGAGCAGCCGTAAGACACTTCCCATCACGGCCCGAGCGGATACGGACGCGGTTATAACGCTTCTCGATGGGGGCAGCGAGCGTAAGCCCGAGCAGAGGAAGGAGGGCGTAGATAGCGAGCATGTTGAAGTTGTTGAGGTGGGCAAACGAAGAGACTTGGAGCCTGTCTTTTAAGTCTGATTCTCGAAACTATGCTTGATCATCAGTTGTGCGGGCATGTGGGTCTGCGTGACATTAGATCTCTATCGGATCCGCGGGGTGCTCCGAGCGAGCGTCTTGTTACCGCCTGAGGCGCTTAAACGAGACGGACGTACGCTGCGGACCTCGGCGGAGCGTTCGTGCGCAGGTGACGGTGCGGCAGAAGAAGTACGCCGTCGGACATGGAGTCGCCCTGTGTCAAAGTACGTCATATCGATCATGTCCGAGGAATCCGGGGGTTGAGATAGGTCAGTCGATCGAAATTTAGAGGTGCGAGGGACCACGTTGTTGATCACCGTTCCGGACGAGCAGGGAGCTCTCACCGCATCTTCCCGGGGAGGCTTAAGGCGGTGTCCGCCGTCGGGTTCGGCGGTGCAAGGGTGACAGAACGATGTCCTCCCGGAGGCTGCGAGGTAAACGAGCAGGCCAAAATCGAAGGCGGAGAAGGGTCTCAGGAACTTCCTCGGATCTACGTTCAGGTTCAGAATACAACGACCCTGCAACAGAAGCCCACCAACAAACGAGCAACGGGGCTCCGAGATATCGCTGCATGGCGTTGGTCTCAAATGTTTTGATGAAGTGGTTGGTTAGCATGTTGAACTGATTGCTGGTGTTCACGGAAGTGCTGGTCGACTTGAAGTAGTGGTGGGACGCATGCAGAGCGACGAGTCGTTGATTGAGCTCTCAACTTTCTCTTGACATCACGGAGTCTGATTCAACTCCGTGCACGCGTTCCGAAGTGGAGGGCTCTCACAAGGCGCGCCTTCCTCGCTCATGACAATGAGAAGACTCCATCCACCATCCACCTCAAAGCAGGTCGCCACTGATTATGGCAATCACTAGGAAGGCCACAGCTCCCAGGCGCTCTACGCGAGAGGTGAACTGAAGCCCGAAGCTCGAGCTAACAGCAGCGGCATGTCGCTGTCCATTACGCGCCTGGTGCGAAAGGCGCGACGATAACAGCGCCGCCTCCGGCGCGCATCATCAAGCGCAAACAACGCAAGGTGAGTAATCGTGCGCTTCATTGATGCAGATCACTCGTCTCTTCGAGAGATGATGAACCTGGGTAGCTTCCTTCCTGCATGTCCGCAGCGATCGATATCGCTGACCTAACAGGCTTCTTCTGGAGGGAAGGTCTTTGAGGTCGCCGAGATCCTGGCGCGATCTCTCGAGCAAGAGCCTAATGAGCAAGGTCGCCCGGAGTACTTCTACATCGTGCGCTGGGATGGCTATGGCCCCAGAGATGACACGTGGGAGCCGCGCTCAAATGTGATGGTGGGATCGTCCCGTCTCGTGCAGGAGTTCGACGCTAAGCGTGAGCGTCCGTCCTCCGGTTGCCAGTACTGCAACACATACACCAGGTACTCGTGCTGTCGGGGACATAGAATTTCCTTTGACTCGAGGCTGCTTCATACCGGTTACATAAGCTGACGTCAGCGCACCCGGTCAAGCTCCTTGGTTGGCGCGAGGGAGACAAGGGTCCTGAGCACCTCGTCCGCTTTGGACAGAACAGGCCTCGTTTGCAACCGTCACCCCTGTATGAGGAAGTCTGGCTTACTCGTGCCGGAATGCGTGCGCATAATGTCAGCCGCGACGTCCTGGACAAGGCAAAGAAGAGGGAGGAAACCGGCGAGGGTCGGGTAAAGCATGAGATCCCGAAGAAGGAGGAGGATGAAGGCATCGAGGTCGAGGTCGAGGCTGAGGACGTCCAGCCCGATGCTCTGCAAGAGGCTGAGGATGAAGCAAAGGCAGAGGACGCCAAAGACGACGAGCACGCTGAGGGCACTGGGGAGAATGGAGACGAGGCAGAGGATGCCTACGACGCCGCAAGCAACCACAGCAACGAAGGTTAGTCGCCCCGTCGCCCAGTCGCCCCGCCACCGACCGCCAGATCGTAGACGGAGGCAGCTGAGCTTTGGCGCCCGACGCTGAAGCTGACTGTAGGCGTCGAGATCATCGGCTTGCGACGAGACAAGTATCAGAAGAAAGGAATACACCGAAAGAGGAACGTGTATCTTGTGCGACTGGGCTACGACGGAATGATAGAAGAGGAGGCTTGGTACACGGCGGCCGAGCTCAATCGGCGCATAGGAAGAAGTTGTCAGCGGATCGTCGAGGCGTACCTCGCCGCTGCAAGAAAGCCCGTGCAAGGTAAGTTTGTGTATTAGGTCAAGGCTAACTGTGATGCAGGCGATGAGAACGACTATGAGGTTGAGCGTCTGAAGCAAATAGCAGAGAACAAGGCGCTGCTGGAGCAGCTCGGGCTTACAGGCCTGTAGTATTTGTTGTCTGAGAATTCTGAAGTTTCCGGATATTGCTTTGTTCTGATTTCGATGTAACTGTAGATTCGCGACATGACAGAGCTGCCCATGGCTGCATCTCTCTGATCATTGGTGTGGTGACTAAAAAGGCAGCATGACAGTTGCGCCCTTCCTTTGCCTGTCTCACCTGGATTCCAGGCCTGCGGCCGTCGTGTCTCGGTGCTCGACGTCTCGGTACGCTCGCTACTGCTACCATGCCTTATCATGCGTGGCGTGCATGGCGGTGCAAGGATTGGAGGCATGTGCACCGGCGACCGGCGTCCGTTGCAACACTTGCTAAGCGAGTTCGCAGCGTGATCTCGGCGCGCTCGAAGGCATTCGGGCCAATGTTTGTAACGTCGGTGTTCAAGAAGCCTGTCACCTGTCATTCTGGGTTGCGATCCTCCATGATCGACAACAGGGCTGCTCAGCTTTCCGTGACGCTTGCAATGAGCAGCCACGCCTACATAGTCGAGACGTCGTCGAGGTGGTGAGGAAAGGTACGCAGAGTAGGTTCGAGTGCAGGGCCAAAGAGGAGCGGGTGTGCCTTCTCTTCCCCTTCCTCTCCGCCACGTCAACTATCTATTCCGCGCCTCTTCCACTTCTCAGATCCTCCCCATTTTTAGTAATGTGCCTCGCACATGCATTCTCTTCACTCCCAAAAAACCGGAGGAGAGCCTATCCAGATGTGCGCCCAGCCACCATAGAAGCGAGGTCGCATCCGTGAATTGTGCCAGCCACCCAATATGACAAGAACCGCAATCTCGGACATCTCCACATTCCAACTCTGGGTTTGGGCAAGTGTCAATCGAAAAGAACAGAGTTTTGCACCTCAAACTCTCAAGCTGCATGCATACGACTCCGAGATTGTGGGAGTGATCGGCACTGAAGGCTTGCAGTTGTCCAGAATATGTCCCTCTCGCCTGCTGTGGGGGAGCGCGAGGGGTGGGTGTGTACGCTCAGATGGCTGGTCATCTCGTAGCTCAGCGTGCAAGTCTTGGGTCCGTCTCCTGCTCGTTTGCCCCGATCCAGAACTCTATTCCTCCGCTACTGCCGGCGACGGATCCAAATCCACCATAGAGCGACCCGATCGTACCTCGCAGCCAGCTCGTGCAGCCCGCCGGGTGTACCCGGGGGCAGTTAAGCAGCGTCACGAGCCGTGCCTCCAGCAGATGGACACCCGACCCACCCTCGATAGCCGACATGAGGCGATGGCTGGGCGCCGAGTGCACCTTTGGGACGAGTGCAGACCTGAGATTCCCATGTTCTCTACTGATCACTTGACCACTTGACGACGGCGACTACCTGCATGGATCTGCACGGATAGGCATGTACTGCATTGGCTAGGAATAGAGCGGGCTGTGCAAGACGTAGCTAGGAAACTAAGATGCAAGGAGGATCGCAAGGTCATGACGCAGGGCCTGCATCGGTTCGGCCGCGGGCACCACTATCGGGCAACTTGGCCTATGACATCGGAGACCCTTGATCCTCTAGCTTCGGCGTCAGACAGCAGCGCGCATCGACGTCTGCGACGTCTGCGAGGCCTGCATGACGGCTCACCTCGTTCATTCCATGCCAGGCAAAGCGCTGACATCATGTGCTGCGTATTCGGATTCCTGAGTGGTGCTCTCGGTGCTAGGGTCCGCCAAGACCTGCCTCGGTCAGCTGTCATATCTCCTCAGCGCCGAGTCCCCAGCCCTTAAGATGGCCCTATGCATACGGATCTCCACCCTCGACGCCTTGCCACCCTACGGCCGTCACTATGTCTCCGGGTGCCTCTGTCACGATGCTCCGCATCTTTCGACCGCGGCGCCGACATCGGGGTACATACCGCCTCCTCTGTGCCGCAGATGTGCGTGCCTCACCTACGCGCCGCCATGCCGGAGAAGTCGAGGGGTGAGCACGGGTCTCGCAATGTCGTAACGCAGATTCCAACGCACAGGCATGCCTGTGCGCATGTCGATGACTGCATACGAGGATCGAGGACCTGATCCGACCTGGGGCAAACCTGAGTGGCTTGCCCGGCCCTGTGGCCTGTGCAAGGGCGTCTGCCGGCGCAGGGGCCATTTCGTCTATTTCCGTACGCTGGGTACGCACAAGACCAACTTGGCTACTTGCTACGTCGGTACGCCTTGTCTCTCGGCTCCGGATCCTCAGTAGTGTGACTGTGTGACCCACCGCCTCCTCTGCCGGTCGTCAGATCAGGCAGTAATGACAGTAATGCACCTCATGGGTCATGTGAAGATGTGAACGAAGCTGATAGTACGCCGCACCGTACCGCTCGAAGCGAAGCTTGGCATTCTCTGCGTGACTGTGGGCTGTGGGCTGTGGGCGTGTGGGCGGATGAGTGTGTGGGGACTGCGCTTGGCTTGTCTGACATACTGGCGTAAAGACAATCCGATCGTTGCCTGTTCGCTCTTCGGGCCGCCGGCCGCGTACATCAGTACGTCGCTGCGCTACGTCGGTCAGAACAGTAAACGCCACACGAATGCTATGCAACAGGGATCGATTACATGCGCCGTAGAGAGTGCCGAGGATACGGTACCTGCAAAGAGCAGACAGCAGTGACGTCTCTGGCGCATCCGGCTTACGGTGTTGTTTGTCGGCGTCAAGGTCAAAGGGTTACGGCCACCCCGTACCTTCGGAACCCTCGAAAGCCTAGCGAGGAAAAAGGACAAGTCTTCCAGCGTATCTCCGGCGGCCCTTGCACTGCTCTAGCAATGGTCCTGGGTCTTCGGAACGTGCCTGCCGCTAGCGTCTTTGGCCGACACCGAGGGAGGGTCCGACAGTCCTAAGGCAGTGACGCAGTTGACGGAGGGCCGAAAGTACGATGGAGGATGGTGGAGGGGCTTGTCTTGTGTGTAATTACAACTCTAATCCTAACGCGAGCCAATTCAAACGCACTCAAGCTGTCTAGGATCCGTCCCTGAATTTGGGTGTGTGTATCCTGGATTCCTGGACGGTGCGGTTTACGTGTCTCCCTCTGCCCCGATGCCTCGAGCGCCAGACATGTGTGACGCTCAACTGTACGTACTGGCCCTGGCTCGCCCGGCACTTGCCCCCGGTATGCCCGGCCCGCACCCTGGCGTCTGGCATCGACTGTCGGCTCGTCGGCCAAAACGAGCAAACATCCCCAGCCGCCAGCCGCTCGATAGAAAGAAGACGTTGCACTGCCTGAAGCGAAGCCAGGAAGCAAGGCAGGGACGAGCGAGCGACAGAACACTGACATGGCCAGGAAGCCAGCTCAGGGCCAGCGCAAATGAGAGAATCCACGGCGGATCACCGCAGCCCCGAACACACTGCACAAACTCGCAAGCCCCGGACACAGCGTACGACAGGATCGAGGGCGAGCGAGGGTCACTCAAACTGTCCCATCCCAGTCTAATGCTCAACTCCCCCCTGACCTCTCGTCTCTCGCCTCTGCCGCACCCCCTTGCCTCGGGCTGACTGCCGCGCATCAGCTGTGCAGCGTAACAGAGAACGGATTCCTTCTGAGGGAAGGACGACGCTTACCCCCAATCTGCTGCTAGCCTATGCTGCCTCGCTCCGCCTCCGCTGCAACACATCTATATATCCACTGACCAACCTTGCTCCTTCCTCCCACAACACCCGTCCACTCCGGCTCACCCCTTGGACACTTTTATCACTTTTCTCATTCTCATCTTCTTTCTTCACCGCTAATCGTTTCCTGTGCAACATGTGGGCCTCCGTTCTCGCTCTCCTCGCTGTCCCGGCCGTCTGTGCCCAGGTCATCCCCACCGGTCCCAACGGCCCCACCAACCCCGACCACCCCGAGTTCATCCCCGTCGGCGAGACTGTCAACCAGGGCTCGCTCTCGCGTCTCATCTCGGTCAACGCCATCGACGACTTCTGCATGTACGCTCCCATGGAGCCTGGACCCGACTCGACCATCGGTAACCACGAGCACGACCTCGTCGCTTGGTGCACCAAGCCCCGTAACGGCGCTCGGTAAGTCTAGCTCGTTTGTTTGCGGTGGGGCGGTCAATGTCTTGGGTGTGCTTCGGACATGCATCTACGGCGAAGACATGCGGAGAGACAGCGCGCCCCATGCCTCGGCGCCCTACTCGCCCTGGGGCGCCGGTTAGTCTCGGACTACGATCCGTGCGGCCCAAACACCAGGCACCACCTCGAGTGACGACGCACCGAGCTGACACCCACAGACTCATCCCTGACGGCACGATCCACGCTGCCCAGTTCATCCGCACCCCCGCGTACGTCCAGGTCGCCGGCTGGTGGGACGGCACCAAGCTCAACATCCCCCACGGCGACAACGGTGGTGAGCTCGACCCCCACGGCGCTACGGGCGAGGGCAACCCCGTCGGCGGCAACGTCACGACCAACATCCAGGGCCGCCAGGGCGACACCTTCTACGAGGAGTGGATGATGTTCATCTCGTACGACCAGTTCTGCGCTCGTATCTGTACCGCCGAGGTCAATGGCGTCACTGTCGCCAAGCAGTGCGACCACATCTACGACCTCATGGGCTGCCAGTGGGTCATGGCCATCGACGACGACGACTACTACAACATGAACAAGTTCGAGTCGTGCGAGGGCGACATTGCTGCTGCCCCCGGTGTCTACGGCGCCTCCACCTTCTACCAGGGCCAGCACCCCACTCCCTCCGCCCCGGCCTTCTACCCCAAGAAGTCCAACTGCCACACCTGGGACACGATCTCGAACGGTGTCGGCGGTGACATGAAGGTCACTGCTTCGCCTACTCTCTTCCAGAACCAGAAGTGCCCCACTGGCAAGTAAGCGCAGTGCGAGTGCGAGCGAAGCGAGCAGCGAGCGTAGCCAGCGTCCGACTTTTCAGCTCGAGCAAGCGTCATCTGGTCTGCAGCACCAACGCAAACTCGAGCCAGCCCAGCATCTTTCTAAAACTGTAGATAGAAACCCACACATCCCATCCATCTCACGTACAATAACTCTGCCCATATACTACGACTACAACCCTGGACATTTCCGTAGGAGAATGCAACAAGTAATGAACTCAGTCTAGACCGCGCATGCAGAGCAACTAAGGTTCCCAGCTCGAAGTTACGAAGCAGGCGGGCCGAGCTACGATGGCAGGCACGGGCATAAGCATTGTTTACGGGGAGTGTCGTCCCCCAAAGTGTGCCCAACTGACGAGTGCTGTACGGGGGTGGGCGCGAGTGTCTTTAGGCAAGCTTAACGATTTAACCAAGGAGCCGTAAAGTCAAAAATTCAGTTTGAGCGATCGACATTCTGCTGCGCAACAGGACGACGGGTGTAAATCTCCCTCTGCTGCGCCCTTGGCAGCCTTACCGATGCGCACACAAATAGGTTAGATCGTGTGCAGGTGTAGAGCCCTACAATGCATATTTATAGCGTGTTTGCGCGTATCAATACGTGTGCAGAATGCAGATCGATGCGCTGCGGATTTATCGTGTGTTGACAGTCTGAAGAGTCTGAAGACACAGCCGGGAGCCATCCCTCCCCCTTGCTCTGGCCCCTTATATGTACGAATCTGAGACTTGCAGCTTGAGTGTGCCCAGTGTCGGTGCATGGCATGCAGGAAGCAAGCCTGCGACGTGTACGCTCACAGGATCAGAGCCTGATGCAGAAGGTATCGGGTGCCCGTACGGCATGGATGGAAGCCAAAAACGTCCCGCGACGCGTCCTTTCGCGTCGAGGCATAATGCCAAGAAGCGCTAAATCAGTGAGTTAGCTGCGGAGCAAGAGACCAGGGTGGAACGTGGAGGGTTTGAAACACCCGCGACCTGGCGACTGGGGACCGGGCAAGCCCACTCTGGGCGTGAACGGCTGAGGGCACGCATTGCACACATGTGTCCTTGCACGCCCGCGTGCAGAGGGAGAGGGAGGCGTGGAGGTGTGGAGGTGTGCGGAATGTGTGGAATGTGGCATCAGACCCCGCAGACGCAGACGAGAGATTCCTGCATCCGATTGCCGATTCCTATAAACCAGCCCACCGTAATGAGTGTCGTCTGCTGTCACGGTCCTCTGGTTATTGGTGGGCTGCAGACATGCTGCTCCGCTGAGGAGATGCATATCAGAGGTTGGGCAGGAAGTGCCGAGTGACAAGGGGGTCGAATGGCTGGGACTGAGAGCTCATGACGCCTTCCTCATTGTACGGCATCAGTGCTGCGAGGCCGGTGGACGCCGGTGGACGCCGGTGGACTTCCGGTTCCAAGACTCTGACCAAAGAACAAAGACCGGCCTGACGCCCAGAGAAGCTTTGGATTGGAGGGTATCTTCTCCGTGCTTCGTGAGACGCTAGAGCCTGGGAACCCAGACGCAATCTGTATCAGACACCAGCGGAAGCTTTCCATTCTTTCTTCATCTTTACGGCTACTTATCAATTAAGGATGGAGGGGACGTTGACATCATCGCTTGCTGGAGATTATTTGTGTTCCGAGGCATGTGATCGCTTTAGATTTTTCAAGATGGGGGGAGTTTATGACTGCCACATGGGCAATTTTTTCTACTTTTCGGTGCGCTGCGCTCACTTGCAGCGCGAGAAGCCGAGGTCCTTGAGAAGACCCGTGCCGACATCGTAGAGCCAGCCGTGAACGCAGACACGCTTGTTTTGAACCCACTGGTTCTGGACCGCGTTCGTCGAGGCCATAACGTCGACGCTCTGCTTGACATTGGCGATGATGAGGTCGGCCGCCGTCGCGTTCTCGGGCAGCGACCAGCGGAGCTTGATGAGCGGGGCGAGGAACTGGTTTAGACCCGGCTCGGTGCCGGGCTCGACCTGGTCGGGCGTGAAGCACGGGCACTTGCTGTCGTTGCCGTCCTTGCCGTCGCCGCGGCCGTGGGTGCCACCGGCAGCCGCCGTGCCGTTGGGGCACGAGTTGGCACCGCCCGCGCCCTCGGTCTTGTTCGCGTCCGGGTTCGGGGCCGCGAAGGCTGCAGCGGCTCCACCGCAGTTCGTGTGGCCGACGATGACCACGTGCGATACGTTCAGGTGGCCCAGGGCGTACTCGACCACGGCCTGGGCGGACCAGTCGTCGGCGTGGATTTGGTTGGCGATGTTGCGCTGAGTGATGTCAGCAGACGGCTCATAGGTGCTCATGTGTGTCTAGGGCTTCTGCCACATTCCCCACTTTTCAGGCCCAGATGACGCCAGGTTTCTCGTTATCATTGTCCAAAACGTGAATGATCACGTTCTTTTGGATTGATAAGTATTGACCCCAGGTCTCAGGCTCAATTCTGATCGGACCGATTGTGGGCTTATCACAATTGACAGGAGACCGATGGCCGCAGACCGCAGCCCAGAGACCGGTGCACACCGCACACCGGACTTCACAGACTAGCATGAGAACCTCATCAGGTGCCCCCAGCTGACACAGGTGCGCCCTGCTCTTACGTCCTACGTCTCTGTGGCCCAACCACAGGGCTCGCATCGACCACGCTTATTCGGGGCACTCGTCGCTCGCGATCGCTCGGAGTGACTCACCAGTGTGAAAATAGAACCCGGGTTCTGGTGCGTGATAACGCTCTCGGGGACACGAGAGTCCGAGCAGCCGACCCAGACGATGCCTGGGTGCTGGCTCGCGTTGAGGGTAGGGAAGAAGCTGGGGTCCTCCTTCGCCTTGGCGTTCGCCCACTGCGAGTTGTTGCTGAAGAAGTGCGCGAGCTCGGGGAACTCAGTGTCGGAGCTGTTGGCGGCAGCGGAGGTGGCGGCAGGCGCGGCGGAAGCGACAGCGCTGAAGGCCGCGATGGCGGCGGCGGTGATACCGAACATGGCTCTAGGTATGTGTATGCGTGAAGAAGACAAGAAACAGATAGGAGGGGATGGAAGTCTGGAGGCGTGTGGACGAGGAAAGACTAGATCGAGGACTGGGGCTTAAGTATGTCGAGAGGGAGAGGGCGTTGAACACGGGTCAGACTAGTCTTTATCAATTGGTGGTGGAGCGATCACAGACTGCGCAGACGCTAGCACGTTGGTCGGTGGGGAAGTGGTGTGGGGGTCGACACAAGGCCGAGACAGCTCAGGCCGTGCGGGGATCGGTGCACGCCCTGCCCCAGCCCCGCCTTCTGGTGAGACAGCTGTGCTGGATCTGGGGTTGGGCGCGTCTCGAGGGGGACCACGAGGGCAACAAGCAGGAGGGGCATGACGTCCGCAGTGATGCCCTCGATGTACGAGAGCATGCGATGGGGCGCACAGACTGCAGCCAGGCCCAGTTCAGGACGTCAGGAGCATCGAGGATGGCCAGTGGCAGCTGCGTACTGCGTTTCCTGCGTATCAGATAAGTGCCAAGACTTTTTGGCCTGAAACTGGGTTGCTTCGACGACGCACAACTACTGGTCCAAGGATAAGGCTGGCTCTCGCTAGTGCGCTAGCTTATCACCGGCCCGACGGGGTGCGCACGGGGTCTTGGCGTTCTGTTCCTGCCATCTGGTCCTTCGCCGGCTGCGATCTGGGCTCGTGCTCCACCAACGTCGACGCACAGCGTTGACGTCTGTGGGGCAAGCACTCAGCGAATACGAACGGTGCACAAGACCTCTGCACATAACGTTTTAAGGGCTGGAGTCCTAAGCATGTCACTCTTTTCCAATCAGCGCGGGGTATTATGGAAGACGAGAGGGCCGAGAGGGCACCAGGTCCACAGGTACGGCGAGGAACCGGGAGGATACGGACGTCGAGCGCGGAGCGGAGAGCGAAGTGGGGCATTGGTTAGCTCTGGGTTCCAGATCTGATCCGCCCGAGTCGCGCTCTTCGTTCTGGCCTTTCTCAGATGCCCAACTTGGCGTAGACTTCTCGCAGCTTGGCCGTGGCTGGGTGAATCGGACGGATGTTACCGCGTTTGACTTCTTTCTTTCCCCTTCCCTTTTCCAGCAAAGACCTCCCGATATCGCGGTCCAGCAGCAGCCCGCGCTCATCCAACGAACAGCAGTTGTGTGGTCGCGTTCGCACTACTGCACTGGAACGACGCCATACCGCGCCTAATTGCACCTCCGCATTCTCGCGCGTTCCCGACCCTTTGGCTGAATTGCAGCAAGAGGCTGCGAACATCCCCCACGACACTAAGGCACGAGGGGCAGCTGAACGCCAAGACAATCAGCACGGGGTACGGGGGTTGCGTGATCCACACCCCTCTTCTGCATCACTCTCCGACTCGGTTGGTCAATCGGAGTAATCCCCAGACGAGCCAATCCTACAAAAGACCCCTGCACACGAGGGAATTCCGGCAGACAGGTCCAATTGAGCAGAGGAAGACGGCTCGCTACCTCTATCGGCCCCCGTTTCGCCCGTCAGTATAGAGCTCCTGATAGATAACGTTATGGTGGCCGAGCGTGCGAAGACATGAGCGAGAGTGCGGGCCCGGCGTTGGTCACCGTATACGGTGCCCACCGAGCCCACATGTCACGGCGAGTACGGCCTTGATCCGACCCACCGCCGGCTTTGCCGAATCCCGAGGTCGCGGAGAGTCGAGATGACTTCGAGGTCCATACTCTCGTATTCGTTACGCAACACTAAATGGCAAGGTTAACTTCTGGACAGAGTGTAGGAAGTCACTTCCGCCCTGTCCATGACGAGCCAGTGCTGCAACTTCTCGGCTCACCTCCTCAAGGATGCAAATGGGAGTAAGGCCGCTCAAGCGCCAATGCGTCCCAACTTAGGCGCCAAAGAGCTAGTCACCCAACTGCTGCTCTGCCCACAGCTAAGGCCCGAACTGAAGCGCTCGACTAGTCACCTGCAGTCTCGACTGGACAAAACCAGGTGGGCCTGGGACCTTGGCCCGGGATGTCCAATTCCGTTCTGTGGAGACGAAGTTCTCCTTGGCAACTTGTCAGGGCGGATGTGTCCGGGACGCGGTCCTCTGATAACAGTGATGCAATGGATCGCACAGATGAAGCCAGGAGCTGCGCCGCCATGCCCGGTTGCCCTGCACATGATAGTCCACAGATTATAAGAAACTTGACATCCCATTATGCGCACATGAATGTTATGACTAATGTTACAAACAACTTCTATCTCTAGCGTTCATTGTCCACTTCTTCACACTTCTTCTGGATTATTCAGACTTTCGTCTCATCGGTGGCCTCTCTCGGCCCAGATCTTGTCATCTGCAGAAATGCGGTTCCGCGAGCACTCATCCATGATGCCATGGGAGCGCATACGAGCCTCCATGTCCTCCAGCTTCTGACCACAGGCACACCACTCCCAGCCAATATCCTCCCGCGCAGCCTCGACGGGGTCGTCGCTAGCTAGCGGGTCGTGGACGTGTGCCTCGTATGTCGGCAAGTTGAGAATGGGCGGGATCATGGAGCAAGAAGGAATCATGGCGGGGCGGCTGACGCGGAGCATCCGGAGTCCGCCGGGGCCGGGGTTCTTGAGTGGCTTGCCCCGGTCGTCCTCGCCGTACACACTGAAGAAGACCTCAAGGAGAAGCTTGTGAGTGACCGTGATGGGGGTGACAACTCCCTCCGGCGTCGTCGGCCGCGCGACATCGTCCTTCGGCAGACGAACGTTCGTGTCAATCGAGAACTTGCCTCCGTCCGGACCGCAGACCTCCTTCCCGCCGGCAGCAGGGCCGCGCCACGCAGCAATGTAGTCCTTGCCTGGATAGATTGTTCCCTGCGGCGGACGGCGGCCACTCTCCTGCAGCGCAAAGTGTCGTGTCGTGATGACTTTCTTCGCTTCCCCGCCAGCGTCGCGCGGCGATACAATCGTGTGCGTCTGCTCGAGAGCGAGGCGAACAGTGAAGATTGTAGCTGTGGGCGGAATTGAGTCGAGGGAGAAGCGGAACTTCATCACAGCACAAACAGTCCAAACATCAGAGCTGAAGCGGGCGTTCCAGATTCCCAGTCCTGGCGCATAGCCGTTGGCACAGTCATCGTACTCCGTCACGCCGCCTTGCGGGTCCGGGTTGTACATGAGCATGATGCTGCGCTTAGTGTGTACGGTGCCGGTGAGCCACTCGGGCTCGCCCTTCGACTCGTACGCCGGCGCCTGCGGAAAGACCTCCTGCCTTGTGATGCTCATGGAGCTGGCCTGCATCTTGTGAATGGGGTCGTCGACCTCGGCGCCGGGCGAGCCGACCGGCGAGGTAGGCGCCGTCGAGATGCCGCTTCGCCCCGTCGCGACCTGGAGTCCGGCGAGCGCTGCCTCGATGGCCATGGGGCCGGCTGCTGCGCTGGTGGCGCTCACGGGCGTGCTGGTACCGGATCGCGGAGGGCTGCCCACTCGGGGCCCAGCAGAGCCGGGGGCAGGGGAGCCAGATCGTGACGGGCGGGATGAGTGTGGAGGCGACGAGCGCTTACCGCCCATGAAGCTGAAGAGGGAGCTGGAGGAGCCCACGCGCGGCGGCGCAGCGGCAGCGTTAGGCAAGCCCTCGAGCTCGGCGTAGAGGTGGTGCGTGATCTTCGCATTGGGGTGCCAGTCGTGCACGGGGTGATTGGCGGGTACGATGATGGAGAACTTGAACCTGGATGTCAGCTACGCACACAAACAACCCAATCCGCAGCATTGATCGCCATTGACGCCCCGAACATGGCGTGACGGTCCAGACTCGAGTCTTGGCGTGGCGTGCTGGCGTGCTTTTGGCTGACCAAGCTCGCACTGGGTGCCAGAGCTTGCCGAAGAATACCGAGCTTGGTGCCTGCCGACCGCGGAACACTCACTTCTGTGACCCACTCGGCAGCCAGAGACCCTCCGAGTTGCCCCCAATCATCTCGACCTTGCGCTCGAAGAGAACGTCCTCGTCGAGCTTCTTGCCGCCAAAATCGGCGATCATGACCGTCTTGAGGCCAACGCGGATTCGTTTAACTCGCCGGGCGTCGCGGAGCTGCACCTCGAGCTCACCGGCGAGCACATGGTCTTCTCTCGGCTTCGCTTCTTCAAACTCTCCAGACGGTTGTTCGGGGACGGGGACGAAGAGGATGCCATAGTTGGGAACGCGGAGCGTGAGTGTCGGGGTGTCGCTGGTGCCGCGGGCGGTGCGGGACGAAGCCGCCTTCGGCTGGCTCAGATAGCGGAGCACCGACATGGGCGTAGACGAAGCGCTGCTAGAGGAAGAGGAGGGCGCGTCGTCGTACTCCGTGAACAGAATCCGGGATGGGTGATGGTCTGGAAGAGGGAGTTTTGACATTCCATGGTGTCCAGGTGTCATGGTTCTTATGCTCGGCCGGTGGATACTGGGATCCACCCACCCCGACCGCGGCCCTGCGTTTGCGCGTGCACTGCGTGCGTGATTCGGCCAAATGCGAGTCTGACTCGTTCGTGATTTCGCTCCTCTCGCCTTTCGCCTCTACGTTGCCCGCTGCGGGCAACTTTCGTTGCAAACAGAAGAGCCGAAGCAGGCGTAGCGATGACGGAACCGGTTCCAAAGATATCCGCTACGTCCGGTATGGATTGGGCGTGCAGAGATCGAGCGGCGAACGGCCCACCCTTCTAGCTTGGCCGCGGCGCGATCCAATGATGCTGGCAATCTGGCCGACGAGCGGTGAGAAATATGTCGGCAAACCTCGCAAAAGCTCGGAATGGAGGGTGACTGCCCGCTGCAGTGGTGGAGCGGCCCGCGTGGATTCTGAGCCTTCTGGGTACGCCGCGGCGGTGCCTGGAAGTTTTGCTCGGTTCTCCCCGCCGTGTTTGGTGGTGCGTCGGACTTCTTCCGTCCGTAGCGTGCGGAAATAGAACAGCGCTGTAAGATGCAGCTCGTCGTGAGGGCGTCTCGGAGAATTGCTGACTGTGGAAACCTCGCAGCGTGGAGAGGTCGGGACGTAAGTTCGGGCGTAACCTGGGTGTTGGTGAGTTGGCCGCGGCCAGTATGTGTTCTGGATCTACGGAATGGAAACGGGAGCACATGTCCACCTGACTGCCTTCTTATACTTCGTTCCTCTGTTTTCGGGACTTCAAGTTGCTCCGCGCATCCACTGCTGTCACTTGCGTGCTCTCGCAGCAGCGAGCAATGGGATTCCGAGGATTTCGGCTAGGTCCGAACTCGCCGCAGAAATCCAGTCCCAAACCAGAATCCGGCATCTTATGCCATGCGAAGCAGTCGAATCCGGGCTCATGGTCGGCCAGGCCGGCCAGGGCGGGCAGGTGCCCGCCAGCCTGACCGTCCACTCTCATTCGCAGGCCGCGTTCTGCATGGCGTGCCGACGTGCCGAGACCGGTTTCGGGCCCAGATGCGGCCTCTGCTTTTCTCTGGTGGCGCGGAACATCCAGCTCCCACAGAACGCGGCCTCCACTGACTACAGATGCATAGCAACGGCCCACCACTTGGCACGGCAACATGCCAAGCAACGAATCGTGTATTCCCGTCGTCGGGCACTGCGTATATTGATATACGAACGGCGCCTCCTGGGCATGGAGGCCTGGTTCTGGGCCTTGGAGGCCCGCGAGCGTAAGCCACAGAGTTGCGCTATGCAGGCACAACATGTGAACACGCGCAAGGGCCCGTGCACGCCTTCGCGCCGATGCCGCGGGGGCGCATGTCTCCGCCAAAGGCAAGTGTCGACTCAAAATGCCCACCTCAGCTCTCACAACGTCATACGCATTGCGGCATTCCCTCGCAACAAACACAGGTTCCAGCCTTGAGGTCAGAAGCTCTGCTCAGTCGTCTTTGCATCTGTTTCTACCGAGCATTCGCCTCGTAGACACCAGTAAACAGACGCGGAGCCGGAGCGCACAACGATGGAACAGTTGCCCAGGCACGGACGCCCTCGAGGCTTACGTCAGCCAGTGACAAACATCAAGGCGAGATGGCCGAGCGGTCTAAGGCGCTGTGTTAAGGTGAATCATCAGTTCTCCTCCGCAGTCTTCGGACGTGGGTTCGAATCCCACTCTCGTCAAGCGAGTAGTAACATACTCCCTTACGCCTATCTTTTGCCGTTCGAACGAGTGGTTAGAGTGAGAGGGAGGAGATGGGGGGTGTGCTGAGTGTGTCGTGATAAACAGAGTTACGGCTGCGTCTAGTTACCAGATATTGGAAGGCTAGCTGCTCGATGCCACAAAAGTTGATGCTCAAGATGCAATGCAGATAGTGATACACTAGAAGATACAGTCTATGCGGGGTCCTCCATGACGAGCCCATTCTTCCTAAGCCAAGCGACGAAGCGTTTCCAGACCCTCGTGCCGTCAATAGGGATGCCCTTCTTCTCAAGAGCTGTGGCGGAAGGTACACCATTGCTGAGCGTGCGAAGTGAGCCGAGCATGATGAGTGCGCGCTTCGCACGTGTCAGACCGACATTCAGTCGCCTCCAATCACCCAGGAATCCGAGGAAGCCGCCCGTATTGCTGCGCACCGTGCTGAAGATGATGACAGACTTCTCTCGACCTTCGAAGCCGTCCACGGTCCGAATCTCAATGTCCTCGATCTCGCGTGCACGCTCTGGTCCAAGCCACTGCCGGAACGCGCGCTGGCGTCGCTCATCAATCGTGAGGAACTCAGTAATAAGGCGGATCTGCGCACTGTACGGTGCGATCACACCAATATCGGCCCCCTTCAGGTCGGGGTTTGAGGCTAGCAGGTCAGCAACGATGTCGCATACTCGTCCAGCCTCATGGTGGTTCGCGATGGAGCGGTTCTGCGGCGACTCCGGAAAATCGTGGTTCAGGAAGGTCAACGACTTGGAGCTGTCGCCGTCCGGCAATAGGAACGCAGTCGTCGGCGGATGCAGAACAGGGTCGACTTGACCGTCCACCACAGTTCCGTCCCTCAGTTGGCCGTTGTAGAAAGCCTCGCTGGAGAAGGCCGCAATGGACGGGTGCATGCGGTACTGCGTGTCGAGCATGATGGAGGGCACGGCTGTGGTTAGCTCACGAAACACAGCTCGTTAGCTTACCTTGCTCATGAATGAGGCGCTCAAAAAGACTGGTGCCCAAACCACCTTGCTGCGCCGCTTCTGAGACGATGACAGGTGGAAGCTGCTTGTGGTCACCGATGATGGCGACTTGGGCACTTCCCTTGGTGAGTGGGACAATCGAGAGGGGTTCAGTGGCCATGCTTGCCTCGTCGAGGAAGACAAAGGGAAAGTCGATGACCTCGAGCACGCGAGAGGTGGCTGAGAGACAGGTAGTGCACACGACGTCAGCTTCGTGCAGTACTTCAGCCTGTAGCAGCCTTTTCAGGAGGTAGATTCGCCCGTTAAGCTTGCCGATCTCCTTTTGTTTTGCTTCCCGCTGTGGGCCGGCCAGATTCTCGCTGAGCTCGGCCTGCAGCGACTCCTTCGAGTTGCGCGCCCGGTTCAGAACGGGGTAGGCGGGGTGCTGTTCGATTCGCGCCTCGAGTGTATGGGCTTCAACGCGGGGTGACACACGATCTGGCGATCCGAAGCGCACCGCGTTTACACCTTGCGTCTTGAGACCCTCAACGAGGTTGTCGACAGCCACGTTTGTGTGCGCGCACACCAGGACGGGATGTGGGATCTGCCAGTGCTGCTTCAGCAACTTGATTGTCTCGACGATGACTCGCGTCTTCCCCGTTCCCGGAGGCTAGCGTTAGCTTCAAATCCCATTATCGTCGAAGCTTACTCCTTGAACCAGGCTGAGACGCTCGCTGAGCATCATTGCAATAGCACGCGTTTGACTGGGATTCAGCGGGACACGTGGGTCCCCCTCAATAGCGATCGGAACCGTTCCCTCCGGCACGCGGTAGCGGCGAGCCCACGAATCAATGAGCTTGTTCGCACTGAGAATACCTCGAGGCGAGTAGTCGTCATGATCAATGCCAGTTGAAGCCTCCATGTCCTCAGGCTTCATGTCTGCAACCTGGGCGGCAATCTCGTCAAGCTTCCCCGAACCCGGTGCTGGCAGCGGCTCGTAGTGTGACTGAAACCGGCGAAGGATGAGATCGCGTAAGCCAGTACCGACGAGAATCTCCTGTGGTCGCTGGCGTCTCATGGTCACCGCCAGTGCCTCGTCCTCGGGATCCTGATCACTAGGGGCAGCAGGCAACGACTGCTGATCCTGTAGCACCGGGTCCAAGTTCAGGCGGTCGATGGCCTCGCGCTGTTTCTGTATCGCAAAGTCGCTGACGCCGAGGTCGATCCTGGTTGTTAGCTCGCCGAATTGTACGCTCCAGCTGCTTCAGCAAATACACACCTCCATGAGCCCAGTTCGACATCATTTGGCAGCTCGGGAAACAGAACCCTGACGACGCCACGGCTGATGGTGAAGACGCTCCCTTTCACCCGCTCGCCCTCGATCTCAAAAGCGTCCTGACAAGGGTGTGTTCGGCTCAGGATGACGGTCGCGCCAGGCTCGAACTGGCTCGGTGGCAGAGGTTTTGTCCCGTCGCTTCCCCATCGAGAGAAGGACACAACCACGCCGTGAACCTTGTACCGAGGTTGCCACTCCGTCGAGCCAGCGAGGCCATTGATCATGAACCCCTCGGAGCGCAACTGGTGGTCGGACCAGGACGCCAGTCGGTTCTCGAGCTGCGTCTCGGCTTCAGCTTGTTCAGCCAGTAATAGGGGGACGAAGCTGGGGGTCAGCTCTTTTCGCGTGCGACAGCATAGCTGACGCGATCGGTTGAGTCAACCACACTCACTGGTCCGAGTACCGCCTGAGCTCTGCCCATCCGCCCTCCGTTTCGTTCATCTTCGTCATTTTCGGCATGACACGCGGCGTCTCGGGATACCACCACTTCTGCCAGGTGGGTAGTCCATGCGTGTCGAACTTCGGCCGGCGACGGTCACGCCAGTCAAACCGGCTCGGACCGTCTATCGGAGGAGGGTCAAATGGCGACGTTGACTCGAGGGTCCGTGTCCGCCGGCGCGGCTTCTTCATGGCATCTTCATACGTCGGATGCTCCTCTGAGGGAGCTGGAGGAAGATGGTCGTCAAAAGACCGCGGGTGTGTGCCTTCCTCGGGTGCGTGGTCGAAGAACGCGTCCGCGAGCTCGGTATCGTCTGATCCGTCGACGACCAATGCGGCCGCAGCTGCATCAGAGTGAATCGAGGCAGTGAGGGAAGGAGAGTGTGATGATGGATGGTGTGGTGGTCGCTGGGGATAGGTGGCGATCACGTCGTACTCTGGCGGGGTCGCGACGGCTGCTGCGAAGGAGCGCGACGAGTCGCTCGTGTGGATGACTCGTCGGCGAGCGGGGTCATAGTAGCTGAACCCAGGGCGGCATAGCCGCGCTGGATTTAGCCTGGGTGCTCGGAGCAGGGTGGATGGCGCTGCGTGGTGCAGCGACTTGTCGTGTGTCGGTTCGCGATGTCGATGAAGGAATGTCAAGTTGATTTGTTTACAGACGCGTCGCCATGTGCGCCGTTTCACAGCTTCCTGCCGTTGGCCACTGGCCGCTGCCGTCATTTTTCATTTACGCCTGCGCCCGTAATGTCCACCGTCCAGTGGCGGTGGCGGATTCTGACCACTTGAATGCAACTACTACCTGTCAACAGATAGTCAAAGTCTGCATGGAATGCACACGCCTTTTAGAGGCGCATCTACGGTTGGTATCTAGGTTTTAATCTTACAAAGTCCATCGTCATCGCTTCTCGTCGATGCCGGGGATAGCCTCAAGCTTGCCGACCTCGTCGCCGGCATTCTTTTCGTTCGAAGATCCATCACGGTGGTAGTCCTCGAGCACAAAGTCCATCTTGCCATTGTCACGGTCCGGGCTCGTCAACCGCGCATACTCGAGGTACAAGCGGAACATGTAGACTTGCAGATCCTCGTAACGTAGTGTCTTCTCAGCCCAGCATTGTCCGTTGAGCGCGATGCGGCGCGCGACCTCATCGTGCCCTCCCTTGCCGTCCATCGAGCCGCGGAAGAAGGACATGATCGAGTACAGGTCCGAGTAGTCGACCTTGGTCGGGACGTACGCATACCACTCTGGCAGGATGTGGGAGAACCACTCGGGGAACACGGTCGATTTGATGACGACGTTGAAGGCTAACATGAGGCGCGGGAATCTTGACGACCAGGCGTTTCCGTCGACCTGCTTGTCAGTTATTGCCTACCAAATGGCTAACTCACGTCGAGAATGTACTTGAACTCATTGGCCTTGTCCTTGCCCTCGAGCGGAGCAAAGTCAATCTCGGCCGCCATCTCGTCGCAGGTGCCGTCGTTTCCATCGCATTGCCAGGGGCCACCAACGAGCTTAGCATCAGTGTAGAACTGGCCCAGCTTGTTCTTGGGACGGTTGACCATCCGGGCTGCGCCGCTGGCATCCTTTGGTTCCATGATCGTCATGGGCTCAGAGCTTTTGCTGTTTGCCAACCAGTGAAGACGCTCGCGCTGCGAGTGCCTCCACTTGGAGCTCGCGCCCTTGTTGTGCTCCATTCCGGTCGCGCGTCCACGCCAGTACACCTTGCCTTTCTTGTCGTTCCACTTGGGGTCGTAGCCAACATCGTGGCGTCCAGCCCTGAAGAAGGGGGTGACAAGGATGTCCCCGTTCAGAGCAGTCTTCGACAGGGCGAAGATGGGGTAGAGAGTGTTGTGCGGCTGAGGGTGACTGTCCTTGTTGTGCACCTCCAAGAACATGCCGTGCTTCTCCATGATCGAGGGGTGGGTGCACGGGTCCATTGCCGGGAGGTGGTCGTGGATGAAAGTGCCGGGGCCGTGGGTCTCGACCTCACCGCGGTGCAAGGGCGAGTCCTCTCCGCACATCTTCTTCCAGTCGCGCTCGAGGTGGTCAACGTCGTGCGCAAACTTGACGGGCCGTTGGGCAAGAGCAGCGTCGACGAGCTCCTTCTGTGGGCCAGCCTCGAGCTGGATAGAGGGCTGGTCGTGGATCGTAAAGGTCGCTCGGAAGTCGTGGAGAAGGTGCAAGAACGGCTCCATGATATTGACCTGGTCATCTGCTCGTGGACGAGAGCTAGACCACATATCCCTGGCATAGTCGTCGTTCCACTGGATCTCCGCCTTGCCGTCCTTGACAATGATGGTGTACGTCTCCACAATCTTCTCCGCTTCCTTCGTGCGCTCGGCCAGCGTCTCCTTCGGAAGTCCGTAATACGGCAGAAGCGACTCCATGATCCTGAAAGGTGGTCAGTGATGGCCCGTGCAACGCTTTATCGCGGTCCAGACCGGTGCCTTGGTGTGCCAGATCTCTACGCCACTCCGAAGTCCCGAATCACAGGACTTAAAAAGTCTGAGTGATGGCCCCAAGACGACGAAGTTGACGACCGGCCCCGAAATAACTCACGAGTCAAACTCATCGATGAGCAGCGTGTTCTGGGAGTGGGCGAACAGCCACCACTGGTCGAAGCCCTTGGGCGGTGGTCGCTGCCACTTCTCCTCGTACTTGCGGACGGCCTCCTCGAGCGTCTTGCTCTGGGAGTTCATCATGTTGTTCCACTTCTCCTCTCCATCGCGCAGCAGCCGGAGAATCGGGTTTGCCTTGATGTCCGCGGGAACTTCGCTGGTGTGGTTCTTCAGACGGACATTGCCGGGGGACACGAGATCGAGCTCGATCGTGTCGGCAAGCGCCTTCTCCTCATCCGTAAGCGCATCGAACGGAGAGAGGAAGAGGCAGTTGCCATTCGCATCCCACTCTGGCGGTGGGCGCGACTTGGAGTTGCTGAGGATGGGCGGCATCCACTTGTCCGGGGACTGGTAGGATGAGTCGGCGTAGCCGCCGCGGCCCGGAGCGATAACGGGCGGAAGTGTGTGCGGGGCAAAGTTGAACAAGACGAGGAAGACGGCCATGATCGTGCCCAGCACGTAGAGCATACGTCGGGATGGCCGCGCCCAGGCGGCCCAGGGGAAGGAGAAAGTGACGGCCATGACTGCAGCAAAGAGCTACACGGCTAAGGGCGGGCTAGCCTATGTGCTGCGCGAAATTCGGTGGTCGTAAGCCGTGATCTGTGCGGTGCCGGTGGCGCTGTGTGTGTGTGCGTGCAGGCGGCAGGTCGACGAGGAAATGGTGAGATACGAGCTGCGAAGATACAAGTGGCGACTGCGTGTCGGTGTGGGATGCGGAGGAAGGTGAAGGATAAGCAGTCGCACGCTGCGTGTGGGTGGGACGAAACGATTTAGGTTGGGTGAGGGTGTGTAGTCCTGGGGCGTGTGTCGCAACAGAGTCGCAGTCAGGACGCAGGCACGTACGCGCAGTGCCCGCTTGTTCGGTTGGGCCGGTGCACTACGCACTAGGAACGCTCAGCTAGCGTTGAACGCTGCTGTACCTGGCCAGTCGCTCGGCTGCGTGTCACGAGTGGGATGCTTGCAGCGCAAACTACCGGATGCCGACTATGATATGCAGCTTGCGGACGCCTGATGGGTAAAGGTGGTGAGTATAGTACCGATGCAGAAAAGGGGGTTGCACAGCTTGAGGTGCACAAAGTGTCTGTTTGCAGGCTGCTTGCGGAACGTATTCGAATGTCGGGTGGAGGGCGGAATCTGGAACCCCAGGTGCAGCCCGCCCACGGATGCGCTCCTAGCGTGCCAGCGCAGGACAATGGCGAGCGCCGCAGGCGTGGCGCATCTGGAGGAGAAAGGACCGCTCCCCCGTTCCAATTGGAGCCCTCAGTGTACCAGTGTGCTGAATGCTGAGGGGCCTTGGGGCAGCGAAGCAACAGGCAACGGAGCAGTGGTCGCGCGCATCGGTGCATCGGCGTCTCGGACCTGCACAACGCCGCGCAGAACAGCCGCGGGTCACACGTTCGATCAGCGGATCAGCGGGCAGCGCCGCGTGTGTGGCCTGCGTGTCAGACGCGTCGCAGAGGAATTAGGACGCCGCTTCTAATTGGCATAGGGCTGGGGTTGAAACGCTCCTACTTCCTTTAGACCTGCACACCGCCCTGCGACGGATCTTGGCGCCTGTGTCTGTTCGTGATTCGCCCGAGAAAGACGGGAAGCCGGCTTGCTCGCCGAGGACAGCGAAGCCGTACATATAACACAGCCAGTACTTTCCGCGATAGAAGTTCTCATATCCGAGAGCAATGTCATTCAGCACTGTCGATCCTTACACATGGCTGAGGAAATCCTAAAATCGCCGAGGCACACGTGAATGGGGGCTGTCGTTACCCGCTGCGCATCAATTATAGATAGATGCTCCGCCGCTATGCACGGCCCTCCCTTCAGCGTGCTTGGACCAAGATGTGGCATCACGTGATTGCAGCATATAGGCGCGGGTGGCTTTCGAGCGCCTTCCAACCGGGATATAGCGGCGGGCCTAGCGCCTCCACCTTCCTGGCGATCGTCACAATCGACTTCTGGCGCCCAACTCTGGCAGATCAACAACACATTATCAATCCCTCACTCTTCTGGCCATCATGCCGTCGCTTCGATTCTGTGGCGAGTGGTGAGTACAGGCTGACTCCCTGCCTCTTCCCCTTCTTCAACCTCTCAACCATTGCCGCTGTCGTACCATAGGGGTTGAGTTTAGCTGACATTACAGCAACAACCTGTTGTACCCTCGAGTAAGCTCGGTGGCAACAACATCTCACTAACATTTAGTCGGACAACAATTCGAAGGTGCTTCTCTATCAGTGCCGTAACTGCAACTACGCCGAGAACGCGACGCACGACCCGCACTCAGCGCCGTGCGTGTACAAGAATGACCTGTTGACTGTTGCGAGGTGAGTCGCCCTTCCTCCCGCTGCTCGGCCTCTGTTCCCTCATTTTTTCAGGCGCCTCGATGGGCGTGGAAGGAGCTGCGCCTCCGGTTTCATTAGCTAACATACAGGGAACAGCCTGGCGAGACGAAGGATCTCGAGACGGATCCGACGCTGCAGCGTTCGCCGATCCAGTGCTCACACTGTGGGCAACACGGCGCCGTGTTCTACCAGGACCAGGCGAAGCGTCAGACGACCAACATGACGCTCTTCTACTACTGCGTGCACTGCAAGCATCTCTTCCGCGACCCGAAGGTCAAGACACGATGATCGAGCGAGCTGTCTCGACGTGCGGGGTGGATGGCTGGGTGGTCGAATCCCAGATGTCCTTTACGTCTCACTGATCCAGTGAGACGATCCTATGCGGTCATGGCCAGATTCATGGGATGATCCAGCAAGGACCAGCAGTGTGGATGATCATGTCCCAGAGTTCGGTTTCAGTCTCCAGAAGGTAGATGGGGTAGACGAGTGACGTAGAGCAGGCAGTGTTCCCGGCATATGCATTGTATTTGTATAGTAACAATCAGCGAGTGCGGCGTGAGTGTCATTCTGCGTCTACGACAGATGCATAGGGAATAAAAATGAACGTTGGGTTCAGAGACGTTGGCAAAAGGTGAAAAGATTAAACTAAAGACCGGGGTGTCACTCTAAACGACTTGTTTCTAACTTGCGCCTTCCTGCGCCCCTTGCTACCACTAACAGACTACTTCTCCATAAACTTGGTGTCGAGCCTCGTCTCGTCCAGCTCATGAACCGAGGGTCCGCGGCGGACCTCTCTCCTCTTCTCCGTCGCATTGACGGCGACGGGGACAGCAACGCGCTGCTGCTGGGGCTCAGCGAATGCCTCGCGCATCTTGTCCGTCGCGATGCGCTTGACCTCTCCCGTGACAGTGCGTGCGATCTGGAAGAGGGGGCCGGCCAGTCCAAGCTGCAGGACAATATACGCCGACGCGGCAGCCACGAGCAGCATGGCAAAGTACAGCGGGTTGAAGAGGACGGCCATCGCCTCGTTCCACCCGAGCACGACGAGCGCGCCGTACATCCACAACGGCACCTGGGAGATGCTCGAGACCATGCTCCGCTTCGCCTCGACGTAGGCTGCGTCCGCGTCGCGCTTGAAGCGCGCCTCGAGGCCGCGTAGCCGCGTCGGGCTCACTAGCGTCCATGCCGTCGCGGGGTCGAACGCCTCGGGGTCCATGTCCACGTCCAGCGCGTCCGGCTCCGGAAGCTCAGGCAGCTTCTCCTCCACCGGGCTCACGGTCGCATACAGCGGGAGCAGGGCGAGGGTCTCCTCGCGCGCCTTCTTGAAGGCGCCGTCCAGGTCGTCCTCGGGCTTCCACACGCGCGGCACGCCAGCGTCGTCGTACCGGAACCGGTCCTCGAAGCTGCCCCTCAGCGTCGAGAGCACGACCGTGTCGGCAGTCTGCTCCTCGAGCTTCTTGCGCAGCGCGAGCCACGCGCGGCTGTGTAGGGTGGAGAGCGCGGCGCGGTTCTCGTCCTCGGTGCAGTTGTAGCTCGCCGCCTTGGCTCGATACGCCTTCTCTCCGCTTGCGGTCGCCGTCTTGTACGACGACAGAACCGTGTCCCACATCTCCTTGTTGGGCTTACTGAGCGCGAGCTCGACGGGCTCGGCAAGCTGCCGCTTCACCGTGCGCTCGATGCCGTTCACCATCTTCTTCGTCTCGTCCGCGCGGCTTCGGTCCGCGATCGTCTGCAGGTCTTCGTCCAGGCTGTCGAGCTCGGTCGTGTAGTCCCACTCGCTGCCCTCGAGAGTCGCCTCCTTCGCCGTCTCGACAAAGGTCTCGCGAGCCTCACGCGTGCACCGTGACACCACCTCGGCAAAATCGTAGCTCGGCGCCTTGAGCGAGGTCGCGATGCCCTCCGCAAATTGCGTCGTCGCCTGCTTCCGCGCATTCTTCAGCTGGTTCAGGTACATTGGCAGAAGCACCGCGTGCAGCGTGTTCAACAGGTCGAGGCGCTTGCGCTGGTACACGCCAGAGTGGTAGCGCGACGCGGCGGCGTCAAAGTTGGTCGCGGCTACCTTGAGCCAGTCGCCCATCGAGGCGCCGAGGCCGAGAACGACCGAGCCAGCCTCGAGCGGCTTGCGCAGCGCCTTTGCACTCGAGTTGAACAGCTCAATGACGCCAGTCGCAATCTCGTCGCATCGGAACTGAGCGAGCAGCTCCTGCTGTGTCGGCAGGTCCAGATCCTTGTTCTCAAGCACCTGCTGCCAGATACCGTCCATGTAGAACGGCACGCCGTCGGCAGGAATGCGCTTGTGGTACGCAGGTTGGAACACATAGTCCTTCCGGGTGCGGTCGGTGAAACGATTGCGAAGCTCGATCACGGACTCTTCGAACTTTTCGGGCAGAAGAATCTTGTGCGGAAGCGCGGCAAAGTCCAGGTCAAAGTAGTCGGTCAGCTTGGTGTCGGCAAGATGAGGAGGCTTCGACAGACCAGCCCAGATCTTCTCCATGTCCGCCGTCAGCGTCGCCGTCAAGTTCGACAGCGGGGTGGCGCCGACGTGGTCGCGGATGACGAAAAGGATCAACGTCTTGTCCTTGGAGCGGCCCTTGTCAGCGTCGCCCCCGAAAAGGCCAAGATTGACCTCGAACACGGTCTTCAGGAGGCCCATGTTGGCTCCCTGGTACAAGCCAATCTGGTGCTCCCTGACGTCAGTTTCAAGCTGCCGCTCCGAGCTCACCAGAGGTTGACGATTAACACCTCGGTCGACGCGAGCGAGAAGAGCGCACTCTTGCGCTCGAAGTCCTGGTCTTCTCCTCGCTCTCGACCGTCCGTGCCTTCGACGTCCATGACTAGCGTAGAGCTGTACGCAGACGGGCACATCCAAATACCCTTCGTAGTCTGTTGACGTTTAGACTCGTCCATGACGTCGAAGCTGGTACCGAACAGCCGGTTCAGGAGCGTGGACTTTCCCGTCGACTGCGAGCCAAAGACGGCCACAATGTCGTAGGAAAAGCCTTTGTCGAGCATACCCCACTTGTCCAGGGCCTTCGACAGGTCCTTACTGATGCAGCGTCAGTGTCGGAGTAGCGTGACGGTCACAACGGCCAGTCGGTAACTCACGTAAACTCCTGCTTCTCATTGACGATCTGCAGCTGGGAGGTGTGCTTGGCGGGAGTGGTGTGGTTAGGCTGCGCGACTGGCGCCGATGCCGGGGCAGCAGTAACCGGAGCAACGTCCGGAACCGCAGGAGCCGCAGCGGGTGTCGGAGCGGCAGTGGCGGCGGCGGTGGGGGGGCTGGAGTTGACAGCGGGGGCGGGCGATGCCTCGGGGGCACTTGTGGGTGCGTTCCCCGCTTCCTGGCTCATTGTGAGGGAATCGGGTTGCGTGTGGGGTGATGGAAGCGATGAAGAAGTGAGGAGAAGGCGAAATGTTGATCTGTCGGTGCGCGCGTGCACCGAACGCCATGACGTGCCAACCGGCGGCGGTGTGAAGGGAGGGCCATTTAAGCGCCATCACAGCCATTCAGCCTTGTTTGGTCCTGTCCTACATCCTGCGCATAATAGTACCTTACGCATGGTAGGACCTGGACTATCGCTCTAGCTCATCGTCGTCTGGCCCGGCTTCCGGCATGGGGATTGCGGCCCATGCTCAGCAAGCAACCCTGGAGCCAAGGCCCACGGACGAGAGCCCACTGTTTCAGACTTCGACTGATGGCACTGACATATCTATCTCTACCGCTGACCTCTGCTCCAGCGAACGGTGCCTCGCCGAACGGAGACACCTACTTGCGCCTGCCCATGAACATGATGCCATTAGTCTTGCCATTCACGGGAGCTCGAAACGGAGTGCTCGACCAGTACAGCACGTACCACGAACTCATGCTGTTGTTGAGGCATTTAGGAACGCCTCCAGACCATCGCATTGCCCTGTGTCCAACAATCGGAATCGGCTCATCATTGGAGCCGAACGGACCGTGAGATCGGCAAAATTATGTTCCACCTCCAACGCCCAGTCCATCCATCCACACCACACCACCACTGACTGCCCAGGCGCTGCCTCCACGATGCATGCAGCATGCCCCCTCCAAGCACACAGTTCACTCGCACGCCGCAGCCCCGCCCAAGACGTCTCCGAGCTAACTCTCGCCTGAGCGTGCACTGGCACGTTCCGGAGCGATTCCCATACCGATGACGTTCCGAATTCCTGCGATCGCTTTTCCTTCTTTACTGCCATATGATATTCATTGTGGTCCTATGCGGATTTGCCCTTTCAAGAGGACTGTTTTCTAGTGGTGGCCGTGCGAAAGGGTGTCGTGGGGCTCGTACTTGAGGGTGTAGACTGGCGAACGTCAGTTCGACTGCTTGGATGCCAATCACGCGATACCTACCGGAGCCGCACTCGGTGCAACGGGCGTGCTTCTTCTCAGCAGTGACGTCGATCCAGAGCGTGTCGTGAGAGTCGGCGGGGAAGCCGGTGCAGCCGACCTGGCGAACGGGGTAGTAGGAGAGGACCTCGATGGGGTCGGCGAGGGTGCCGATGCGGTCAGCCTCGAGGGGCTTCATGTCGAAGACGTCAACGCCCTGGACCTTGCCCATGAGCTCGAAGCGCTCAATACCGGTGGCCTGCTGCTCGCTGTGCGTGTGAGCGTGTCTCCTCTTTGTCTGCGCAATCCGGAGTTCCTTTATTCCACCCGTCCAATCCTCCATTCCACCTTCTACACTCCGTCTTCTGCTCTCGGCGACGTCAAACACGACGCGAATGCACTCACTCAGTGGGGACTTGACCTGGCTGCACGCCGGGGCCCCTTCGATAGTTAGCATGCAACAACGAAGAAAGACTTGTGTCGATAGACGTACAGAAGCTCGGGGGGCTGAGCACCACCGAGGCGGATGGCGGAGAGGGAGAAAGCGCGGGCCGCGGGGCGGGCGGCGAGGGCGGGGCGGGCGACGGCCTGGGCGGCGCGGAGCGAGCGGAGGAGGGCGACCATGACGACGGTGTAGGGATGAGTGGTGAGTTGAGTCTGATGAGTCTCGAGTCTGGTGGTCCTGCTGCCAGGCGTTGAAAGAGGTTGCTCCCATTGGCAGTGAGGATCCGTCTCCGCCCGAGGGAAGCGACGGAACCAAATCCGGCGGGCTGGTGGGACGGGCTTACCTCGTTGTGGCACTTGACGCAGGCTCGCGCATGATTTTGGGCCCCAGCGTACACTGACCCTGACTCAACCAGACGCGTCGACCTGAACATTGCGACCATCGTCATCTTGCCATCTCAACCTCTCCCATCAGCGCACGACCATGCCCGACTTCTAACGTCATCCTCACTTTCAACATCGGGGATTTTCTAACTACTAGAGTGCGCGACCCGACTCTTGACTTTGCCCACCCGACACCCCTATCTCCATCCAGGAACCCCTCCACCTTTGCTCGCAATGTCGTCGCGTTTGCCACTGCAACCTCGCCCTGACGGCTGGTTGACAGCGTCGAAGAACCCCAAGCAGCCAGTTCAGCGCCCGTTGGTAAAGCTCGACGCAAACGTTCACCACGGCATCTCCACTCCTCCCTCAAGTACGAGTCGCAAGCGTTCGGCCCCCGCTTCAAATTTGACGGCATCGCAGAGGAAGCGTCCGCGCGCCACTCAACCGCAGGCAACGCCGACGGCGGCCGCCAATCGGACTCTCGACACCTATCTCACACCCCCAACTACCACAGGAAAGGCCGCCAAGCATAGAAAGCCGCTCAAGAACGTGTCCCAAAATGCCCAGTCGGACGCAGCCATCACAGAGTGGCTTAGTGAGCCCCCTAAACGAGTTATGCCCAAGGACCGACCGGCACAGCAGCCCAAGAAGGCCACGCAACGCGCTCGTTCTGACTCGAGATCGCCAGTAAAACCCTCACCCCGTACTCCTGAACCTTCCTCGTCACAGAGAGAACTCACACAAGTCCCTCCGTCCGTCCTCGCCCGACATCAGCGGTTGTGCGGCCAGGACAGTGCTCGAAAGCGCGCGACGCGATCGCCGTGGCGGGAGATCACAGAGGAGGACGAGGCTGTCGAGCTGGAAGAGCGGCGCGCTGATCGCCAGCGGCGGGCGGAGGAGATCGCCAAGGAAAAGGAGCGCAAGCGACTGCGATTAGATGTGCGGGAGACTGTCGAGAAGCAGGCGAAAGACCGAATCGAAGGAGTGAGGCAGAGGCGCGCTTTAGGGCAGTTCAAGTCCCTAGTACACTTGTCTAGCGAGTCATCGTCCTCTCCGCACTCCTCATCCCCTTCGAAACCGGGAGCAGACTCCAGGCGTAATGACTTACGCCCATACTCGTCCGCCTTTGAGGAGCCGGTGTGTGAGCGCGAGACACAGTGGCCGAAGCCTCAAGTTCTGCCGTCGTCGCGGCTTGCCGCCATGCCGAGGCGTACGTCCCCGTTTAAGCCCTACATCGATCGACCACGAGACAGCTCTCCTAGCCCTTCAAAGCGTTCACCACCAAGACACGCTCGCGAATCTGAGTCGCCAGCGAATAAAGCGGCTGACGTCACAACGCCGAAGAAGCCAAGACGCCAACATCATCAAGTGACGCCTCCGAAATCTCGTTCACCGCAGCGTAATCAGCCCGAAACGTTATTCGTGTTCCCATTACCGAAGCCTCCTCCTCAGCCGGTGTTCGTGCGTTCCCCGCGGCCCTTCACAGAGTGGCGTCCAGTTGAGATGGAAGCGGAAACCTTGATGACTTGGAGCCTTGGTGGAGGTGCGGCATCAGCTGAGCGGAATGGGGATCTGCCTTCCAGCGATCCCCCGGTCGATAACGAGGAGCTGCCGGCCGTCAGCGAGGCGCAGGAACTGAATCTCCCTCCCAGTGACCCGCCTGCACTTCCCCCGAGTGATCCGCCTCAAGACTCTGATGACACCGAGAGTGTGAGTTGCTGTCATGAGCATCCATTGACACCATCAGATAGCACCATCGGTCCCGTCTCAGACATTCCCGGACCTGCTTCAGTCATCGCCTGCTCAGAAGGAGCCCTCCCCAGTGAAACGGGACATCGGGTTTCCGTTGCGGAGTTCGCCCCCGCGCTTGCCGCGCCTGTCCGTCTCTTCTGGGAAGCGGCTCGTGCGCCGATCGGGCTCTCCGAAGCGTGTTAACGAAGCCATCTTCGCCTCGCTGAACGACACTCCAAAGGCAAAGCAGCCCCTGCCGTCTCAGAAGCGACAGAACAAACGGCCACCTCAAAAGTCGACTCCTTCGGATTCGCAGCAGACGAAGCTGAGCGCGTTTGGCTACTTCCCGAAGAAGGATCAGAAGAGCCTTGAGTTCGACAAGTCCTTTTCGGACGAGGAGGACCTCGACTTTGGAGACGAGCACGTCGCGTGGACACCTCGTGCATCGTCATCCAACCTCGGCCGCGTCCCGGAAGCGCCTCCGCACCCATCCCTGCGCGAGGCGGGCCGCCGCGAACTTGCAAAGCGCGACGCTGAGGCGATGGAACGACACCGCTCGCAGCAGCGACCGCCAGCCACACCGTTTACAGACTCTAGCTCTCTTACCCCTGACGATGGTCCGCAGACCAGCGAATCAACCCGGCGCTGGTTCGCTGGCCTTGGTCACTCGTCGTCGGAACCGTCCTCAGACTTGTAATGCCGACAATGTTGTACTATGTATATGCTGTATTATGTTTCCACTTCTGCATGCTCTACTGCACTTTGCTGTGGCCCGCAATTCGACGCGGGCGGACTTGAAGGGTCGGAAGGAGATCACTCGAAGAGCCCAAGGTGGGGCTCCGCCACCCTCGGCTCTGTCGTCTAGGATTGCGCTTGTCAACAATGAACAAAGCACAGTGCAGCAACCGCACTGCGGCCACTTCACACTACACCGTCGCCAACCTTAACGCGCACACCGTTCTCCCTCATCACCTTCGGCATCATATGAGGGCCTACGAATCACACTGGCTCGGCCCTCGTCCTCGCCATGGAGTTGACGTCGACACCGCAGATTACCAAACGGCTGCTGTCTGCCTCGTCCTCCGAGCAGTCCAAGCGGCAACGGACGAGCGATGATGACCCAGCACCACATCTCCCTTTCAACACTGAAGCTCCGATTAGAGCTTTTTTCTGCGGAGTGTCGGATTCCGTTCGCTGGATATTCGAGGTCAGTTCAGGCGCAAAGCCGCTGTCGACGCCCAATGAGCTAATACGCAGCGTGGAGGAGGGACAACGGTCCAGCTCGCCGAGGCGGAATATGTCGTATGCGCCTCCGGGGAAGTGAAGGGTCGTCCAGAAACCGCAGTGCTCGTGTCTGAGGACTGGGTGTGGAGCTCGTGGGCAACGGGCAGGCTCATGGACCCATCCGAGTTTCCGGTCCCTACTGGCCCAGCGCAAGATGTGGAGACGGCTCCTCCGGTCTTGCTCTCGGGGGACGACATCTCAGCCGGCCATGTCTCTCCCAAAAGCAACAGTTCTACCTCCAGCAGCACGTTCTCAGCTCTTGCATTGGCATATTCACCACCTTCCCCGGAGCCTTCCGCGGCACCTGCCGTCATCGTTGCTGAAGAACTTATCGTCTCTACCCATTCCTCGCCTCCAAAATCCCCGCCCTTTGCCGCCTCAGAAGAGTGTGATCGAGACGCCAACATACACTTGCCAACTACAATGCCCGTGGCTCACAAGAAGCGCGTAGAGCTTTTGATTCTCGCGCTTCGTAAGTGGAGTAAACGTGGTAGTCTGCTGGTCTTCCTTCGAGACACAGGCATCACGTCGGCACCCAACCTTTATTATCAACATCGCCAGTGCATCCACGAGAACGTCCCAGGTTTGTCCGAGAGGGTCTATGCACCTGACGTCGATTCCGATGACGCCGAATGCGAAGGAGATTCAGACGCTATTCGACTACCGAAAACGATCCCGAAACATCACAAACCTCGCGTCCGCGCTATCATTCAAGCACTCCATACATGGAACGGCCGCGGCTCTCTCTCCGACTTTCTGAGAAGACTTCCGATTACCTCAGCGCTGCGACTATACTACCAACATCACCAAACTATTGCGGAGCATGTGCCTGGATTGTTGGAACGACGGGACATCAACGACTGGACCGAGGAGGGCAGCGGGTATGGAGAAGACCTCTTACCGTTGCCGGCAACGGTCCCGTTGAAGCATACCGCTCGGGTTTGGGCAATCATCCTCGCATTACGCCGCTGGGACAAGCGCGCGTTCCACAAGTTCATCAAAGGCCTGGACGTACCCAATGCCATGGCCCTGTTTTACCTGCATCGACAGTGCATCGAAGACCGTGTTCCGGGTCTGTCGCAGCTTCGACAAGACAATTCGGACTTGCAACTTCCTGTTGAGTCAGGCGAGACTACAGAGACTCTTCCCGCGTACATCTCCTCAAACCATGCTCCGCGAGTTTCGCTGCTTATTCGCAAGCTGAAGGAATGGGACAAGCAAGGCAACCTGACCTCGTTCATCAAAAGCCTGCACATCTCGTCGGGATTGAACATATACTATCGATATCGGGCATATATCGCAGAGCAGGTGCCCGGCCTCCCAGGCTACGAAGCGAAGGCGTTTCCAGCAACGGATCGGTAGCGGCTCCTTGTGCGCACATTGAAGAAGCGTAACGCTTTACAGAGCGCCGAGCGTGCCACCCCGCGCGATATTGTTCTACACCTGAGCATCGAGACAGCTTCGGCTCGAAGTGGACGACGGGTGTGAAGCGCACGCCGAACTCTTTCAACGCGCCATAGCTGGGTAGGCCAGGCCCCACAAGAACCAGAGGGCAAAGGGATCCACAATCACTCGTGAGCCCGCCGCCCCAATCGAGCTTCCAACCCGCGACCCGCGACTGTATAGCCCGACACGAGACTGTCCTCATGGTCCAAACCCTTCCCGACCACTGAGACAGGGACGAGGTCCATGGCTTCCCCTTCATCCATCCGAAGCTGTTCGTACTGAATCTGCGATGCCATTCCGACTTCGGATGACATTGATGATGTCCTGATGACTGTTGGTTGAGCACTTCGGAGCCGGAACCATGCATGGCTCGGATCCGCGGAACGTGTGATAAGGTTCGGACCGACTTACGATGCTCCGCGAGGTTGATTCGAGTAGCCTGCGCAATGGTGTTGTAGTGTGCCTGATGTGACGTGAACTGGTGTGACAAGAGCCAGCCGTGCTCCCGTCCGTTGGTCTTATAAGGCCGACACTCCGTTGAGTCTTGCCCCATGTTTCGCAAATGCCCCAACGATGACCGCCGACCTTCAGCCCGAACTTGCTCCGATGGACACAGTCCTGCCCTTTGCGCCTGAACTCCCATTCCCGCCAAAGCAGAAGAAGCCCGCTGACCCTCTAACGAAGGCGATCAACGACCTGGCGGAACGCTGGATCGCAACGCTGCCAGACGCTCCGACCGTCTTCTCGCCAGCGGGCGTATGGCCTCTCCTTGCAATCTTAGCAGATGCGGCGACGGGCGCCGTCGCTGACGACCTGAAGGAGGCACTCTGCTACCACCCGACAGACGGGACCGGCCCACTGAAAGCGGCGATCAAGGTGCTAGACTGGCTGCGCGAGACGCCCGGACTCAATGGCGCCATCGGCGTGTGGATCCGGCGCACGCTGAGTGTCAAGAAAGAGTGGCTGGACCGCGTACCTGCCACCTCACGAGGGATCCTGCACGGTGCCGGGGACAAGGCGAAGCTCGACATTTGGACGCGCGAGAACACGGACGGGCTGATCGACGAGTTTCCCTGTGAAGCCGAGAACTTGGGACAGTTCATTCTTGCCAGCACGATTGTGCTGCAGACGACGTGGCTCGACATGTTCGAGCCGGAAGGTCAAAGCCAGCTCGTACGGACGACGCAGGGGCTCGACATTGTCCGATCCAACGGACAAGTCACCGTCGTGCGCATTGAGGGCAAGGCCGGCGAGTACAGCTCCAAGCCGAAGCACGATGTCTACCTCGTCCTTGGGATCAAAGGCGAACCACCATCGACAGTGCTGGGCAAGGGTCTGTCGCTCATTCGACACACGCCAAAGAAGACGACATACGAGCAAGCGAAGCGGCTGTCTGGACCGGGCATCTCCGTTCGGCAAGTCGAGCGGCACGAACCGCCAGACGATGGCAGGCCTTTCGTTACCGTCTACACCCACGCTTTTGAGGTGACGGGTGAACACGAGCTAGTGGGGAACGCCGTATTCGGTCTGCAACGTGCGGTAGAGCCAGGGTCCCACTTCCCCTGCATCGCAGATGGGGAGCTCGGCATCGACGGAGGGTCGCAGGTCGCCGTGGCCCGCTTCACGGAATCAGGCTTCAGCGCAGCCGCCGTCTCGGACCCCTGCTGGTTTGGCAGCTTTGCTGACCCCAACGGTAGAGCGACTTGCATTGACGTCAAGTTCAAGCGCGCGTTTGGGTTCCTTGCCATGGACCGGAAGACCGGGGTGGTCACGTTCGGAGGATGGGTAACGAACAAGAATCTCATCCGTGATTGAGCTGTGGAGACCTTGACAGATGCATTACTTGCCATTATACCGGAACTACTCTACAATTATGCCTCGACCTTTCTCCGCTTCCCTGTCAGATCCGCCCAGATGCCCTCGGCCACAAGTCTGAGCGTGCCCCTCGCCTCCCAGAGCGGGATCAGGGAGATTGTTGTCGCGCCGACAAACAGCCAGATGAGCACGATGCACACCCACGCCGTGAAGCCTTGCACTGAGTAGATGTACGAGGTGAAGAACTGCGGCAGAGGCACGACAATGATGAGGATGAACGTGAGGGACAGAGCAGCCCATGCCGCGATGCGGTAGGCGTGTTTCAGTCCTGCAGTGTCCTCGGCTGCAGCCTCTGCGGCGTCCTCCTTGACGCTGACTACAGTTGGCGTCGCGATCGCCTTCTCCTTATCCAGCTCCTCGGTGCTGCCGCCGGGAGTGAGATCGGGCGTCCTTTCGACGACCTCGACGGTGCTCTCCTCCACGTACGTCGCTGGGGCGTTGACGGCGCGCGTGATCTCCCAGTCAAAGTTCTCAGGCTTGACCAGGGACCACACGACGGTGATGATGCCACCGACGCCGATACTAAGCAGGTTGCCCGTGAGCATCTCATAGTCGCCGAAAGTAGTGTGCACGTCAATCTTCCCGTTGAGGCGGTACGTGATGCCAAGCCAGCCCGAGATGCCGGCACAGAACCCGAGGATGGCGCCGACGACGGCGCCGGTGCCGTTCGCCTTGCGCCAGGTGATGCACAGCGCGATGGGCACGACGGCGCACCCGATGATGCACCCCATCAGCTCGTAGAGGTACCCCATTGAGATGCCGATGTAGTTGAACGCGGTGGCGATGGCGCCCATGAAGACGGCGCAGAAGAGAACGGCGACGTGCGAGACAAAGAGCAGCTGACGCTCTGAAGCACGCGGGTTGATGTACGCCTTGTACACGTCGTAGGTAAGGAGTGAGGAGACGGCGATCTGCTCCGCACTGGCCGCAGAGGTGACGGCGAGGAAGAGCAGGATGAGCATCGCGACGGCGCCGGGCTGTCCCATCAGCGCCGCGGCCGCCTTGACGGCAGGCAGACCCTGGCCGACCTCATCGGGAGTCAGGCTGATGACAGGGTTGGGGCCGTGGGCAAGCGCGACGGACGAGAGACCGAGAGAGGTCGCAATGGCGAGCGGGATGGCGAACCAAGCCAGACCACCCCAGAGGAACGCCTTGACGCTTGTTGACGGGTGGGAGGCAATAGCACGCTGCCAGTAGGCCTGGTCGTTGAAGACGGTGCCGAAGTTGCCTACGATGTTGAGGACGCCGAAGATGAGTCCACTCTTAGAGCGCATAGTGAGATAGCTTCCCTGCGCATTGCCGGCGATGGGGTGGTTTTCGGCGGCGGTCGTGAGGAGCGAGTGCATCTTGGCGGGCGAGCCGATCGTGGGGCTGGTGGCGTACACGACAAGTGCGAACGCGATCAGGATGGCATACAGAGCCACAGTGTGGGTGTAGTCCGCGATCAGGGTAGCGCGCATGCCGCCGAAGGTGACGTAGACGGCGACGACGAGGGGAATGATGAAGCAAGCAGCGACAGTGTTGACCCCCGTAAGGGAGGTGACGGTTGCCGAACCGCCGAGGACAAGCATAGTGCAGACGATGACGTTGGTCGCGAGGCCGAAGAAGAGGAATGCGGCGTGCGCGACAGGTCCCCATCGAGCACGGATGAGCTCGACGTAGGTGTAGCACCTCGGTCCGTTCAGTTTGAGCTTGGCGCTGATCATGGCGAAGAGAAGGACCTGGATACAAGCACCTGAAGCGTACCAGAAGGGACCCGAGATGCCAAACTTGTACGCAGTCGCCGACGACTGGAGTAGCGTAGCGGCCCACGTCCATGCGGACACGATGCCGCTCGCGACGAGACCGGGCGGGACGGATCGGGATGCACTGTTGAACTCGTCCGAGCTCATCACGTAGGGTGTATAGCGGGTCTGCAGGCGCGTGATGGCCAACATCATGGCGGAGAAGAACAGGCCCATGCCGACGACGACGGCCCAGCCAGCTCCCTGCGGGAGCGCGGTATGTGTGTCGCTCATGTTGTGGTGAGTAGCTAGAGAGCAGTTATGCAGGGCTCAGACAACGCCAGCAAGGGTTCATATGTACCCCGGCGCCACGATAAGGCTGCTTAGCGGGACTCCGGGCTCGTGGTGGAGCAGATGGTGCAGGTGCATGGGCGGCTGATAGGAGTGGTGCCTCCGCAAGATAGCGCGATAAGGGCCTGGGGTGCCACAGGCCCACGGGGAGGTGGCGCCTGATAACACGCTCGACGGCCCACACCGGGTACTCCGCAGCTGCACAGACGCAAAACAAAGCCGTAACACCGATGATTTCCCGAGAGACGTGAGAGCAATGGGTGAACGTTCGTGGAGCTGCACAAGTCGTGGGAGAGCGCCCGATAGGTCCCATGAAGCGTTATTCCAGATCGCGGGGATCCGCCATCTTATCTCTGGCTCGGTCGAGCGACTTTGAGATCTGAACGGGCCAGGCCCACCCCGGTCTGTACTAAAAGCCTATGCTATCGACTCGATAGTGCTGCTGTGTGTTCTTGGCATCTTTACACAATGACTGAGCGCTGGGATATCGTGATTGCACGCGGCTGACTTCGCTGCTAGTGACAGCTCGCGGAGTGGTATCCCGGTCAATGAAGCCCGGAGTACCCTCTCCATTCTGTAATCTTCGGCATCGACGTTTACCGCTGGCAGTTGCGATGTGTTACAGATCCTGCGCTCAGGCTTCCTGGTCTCGAGCCAGATAGGAACATGCAGGCGTTCCCGGGAGTCTGTGTTCTCCTGGATATCAAACTTATGAGATCACTTGGACTTCGTCACACCCTTCACTTGGAGCCGGTCGAGCTCCTTATATCCTTCTCGCTGTCCATGAACTGCTCCTCCGTGACCCATCCCACGAACAACACCACCCCCGTATTCTCCTCCACACAAATGAATCCGAACGCCCGGTCGATCTCGACGTCGAGGAAGAGCGCCTGCGCGAACTTGGGAGGTGATGGCTTTCGTGGTGCCGCCATGCAAGTCGACCCGCGTGCGTGAGTGACAGCCGCAGCTCGGAAACCGCCCGAGCTAAACCTCGCCACGGCACTCTGACCTGCTGCCTTCACCCAAGTAGCATTGTCGGTGATGCCGGGGAAGTGATGGCCAAGCGTCTCCGGCTCCTCCTTGGCGGATCCGAGCCCGAAGACGTCGCTCTCCAGCAGATCGTGGTCTGCCGAGACCTTGAATCCGGGCGTGGTAATCTCGACATAAGGTCTGCCCTTGTCCTGAAAGGCGCACGATTCCTCGATCCTCACGGTCAGGCCTGGTCCGGCCAGCTTCAGGGCGTTCTTGTAGCTGATCGAAGAAGCGCCGTGTCTCCGAACCAGCGCTAGTCCGCGAGACAGTGTGTCCGAGGCAGAGGCTCCCTTCTCGCCTAGGACCAGGTAGCAGTTGATGGCGCCCGAACGGGGTTGATTGCGGCTCCGTCCTTCGACGCGGACAGTGGTGATGCCATCGGCACATCGGATGTAGCTCAGGCCCCGAAAGTGCTGCCTGAGCTTATGCTTGGAGATCCGCTGGAAGTGGGTGGTCCACTCCATATTGAGCCCGATGGCGCTCGCAAGGACGAAGTCGTCCTCTTTCTCAATCTTGGCAGGGCACTCGGTGAACAGGTCGCGCGTGCGCTGTCGCGCCCATTCGTCCAGGATAGGTTGATCGACCGCTGGCGTCTGAGTCAAGAGACCTCTCGAGTGCTCTGGAAGTCGGGCGAGCCACTCCTCCCTCACGCCGAGGTGTTGCGAGACCCACACAGCCACTGCGGCATCAAGGGCGTCATTGCAGGCCAGAAACTCGAGCGTGTCAAGTGCTGCATGCAGAAGGTCCGCATCTTCGACAGATCGGTCCACGCAGAGGGTTGTTCGTAGATCGGCTGAAACGTCCTCCGTGGCTGGGTCCGCGAGAATGGCGAGCACAGGCCACACCCCGACCGGCGAGAAGACGGTCGCTTTATCGGGTAAAGATGCTATCCATCGTGCTGCGAGATCGTTGATGGCGTCCGCGGGAGGATCGCTCCGGGTAGCTGTGTGTGCTTTAGACAGGCGCGTGGAAGAGCGCAGACGTTTCGCAGGTCGAGAGGTCAGAGTCATCGCAGGGAGGTGGAGGCAAAGGGCAATGGAGCTGTGTCGCAATGAGTTCCAAGTTAGCGAGGTTCGTCAGCATGAACTTGGGATCATGATCTGTTCCGGATGAAGGGGATCGAAGAGCCCGTACCCCGCTCCGGATCCCGAAAGGCACAGAGGGTACAACAAACGTTACACGCGTCGACTTCAACAATGTTGCACTGCCGGAGGTCAGCGTGACTCGACTGAAACGAGGTCTGGATGACGTTTCGTACCTGATGTCCGTCCGGACGACAAACCAACTCGACACCCGAACCTGCGTCTTTCGGTCTGACTGTCCTTCCTCGAATCTTTTGCATATCAGGTCATATGTCTTTGCTCAGCTTCTGACAGCCAGTCAGCCACCGTGACCAGCGCTACTCATCATCTGTTGTTTCCTCATCCTCTTCCGAGTCAGGCTCGGTCTTGAGCCTCTTGTTGAGTTTAAGGTCGTCCTCGTTGTCCATGAACTCCTCCTCTGTGACCCATCCCGCAAAAGCCACCACCTTTGACTCGGACTCAATGCAGAGGAATCCAAACGGGCGGTCAATGTTGATGTCGAGGAAGAGCGCCCTCCCAGGCCGGGGCCGAGCCGCTCCCTTTCCACTGAAAGTTGTAATCGCGGCAGCTGAGAAACCCTCACTGTGGAACCTCGCCAACGCACTTTGACTCGCCCCGTTGACCCAGAGCGGGCTATCGGTGATGCCGGGAAAGTGCTCGGATCGTTCGGACGCCTGACTCGATGCACGCTCCAGCCCAAACACGCCGTTACGCAAGAGATCGTGCTCAGCCTCAACCTTGAATCCCCGCGTGCTGATCGTTATGAATGGCTCCTCGTTGTCTGCTTTGCGGTGGTTCTCCCTCACCCTCCGAGTGAGGCCGGGGCCAGACATCTCGAGGGCCTCCTTGTACGTGGTGGGCAGGGTGCCATACTTGCGCACCAACGCATGCCCGCGGGACAGCACTTCGGCAGCCACTGCGTCAGGTTCGCCAATGACCAGGAAGCAATCGACGTAGGGAGAAGGCCCCCAACTTCTCTGGATCTTGATGCCCCGGATTCGGACGGTAGTTATGCCCTCGGCAGTGCGGATGACGTCGAGACCCCTCGTTGAGTTCTTCAGCCGGCCATCCTCCGCAAGGTGGAACGGCTTAGGCCACCTCATGTTAAGTGCAATGGCACTGGCGAGGACCATGTCGTCAGTCTTCTTGATTATGGCCGGACAGCTCGTAAAGATGTCGCGAGTGTGCGCTCGAGCCCACTGATCCAGTACTGCCTTGTCCCGAGGTGTCTTGGTGAGAAGGCCACGCGATGCCTCAGGCAGGCGACCGAGCCACTCCTCCTTGACGCCCAACTTCTTGGAGACCCATACGGCCACGGCAGCATCGAGCAGCTCGTTCTTGTCAAGAAATTCGAGTGTTCTGAGCGCAGCGTCTAAAAGGTCCCTCTCTCTGGTCTCCTTGAAGCAAAGAGCCTCCTCCAGGTCGGCCTTCACGTCATCAGTCGCAGCGTCCGCGAGGATAGCGAGCACGGGCCAGACGCCGACGGGAGAGAAGACGGTGGCCTTGTTGGGCAGCGTTGCTATCCATCGTGCGGCGAGGTCGTTGATAGCATTGAAGGGAGTATGGGCAGGACTCGTCATCGTGTGCGGAGCTCTTGTTGGGCGTCGGTATGAGCGATATCAGGGAGACCACCGCGGAAGCGATGTATCGAGACCGGCTTATATACCAGACGAGGAACAGCGGCGAAAGCTTGTGAGCATGACCGCCGCAGGATGAGGCGATTTGAGATGTCCGTATATCTCTGTCGGTGAGGTATAGTCAGGATGCCGATTGCGATCGCATGTTGGCGGCAACATCGTGCCGAGAACGAACGGCGTGACCTGGATGAAACGCAAGCTGTACGCAGCGACTCTTCGTTCCTGAGGCGAGTACACTTCAAATAGCTGAAGTGTGACAGCAGGCGATGGCGCATGTCAGTGGTTTGAGTCAGCGTGCGCTGTGCATGGTTGTAGAAATGGCAAGAAGGGAGGCAGGTTGGGGTCGGATTTCGAGGAAGGCGCCGGGCCCTTCTTTGGAACATGTGCCTGTGGACTGCATCGAATCCTGGGTTCGATACGGGTGGTGCTGTGGTGAGTTAGACCATAGAGAGCGGGTCAAGCGAGAGACGGAGGGTTCGCCGGGTGGGTTTGGAAAGCAATGATGTCGATCCATGATGAGGTGAGTGATGGAGCGTTGAGGAAGGTTGGAATCCAGCACGGTGGTTCATCTGGCAATGGGTTGGGCAATGGGCGGCCGCAGCTTCGCCTCCGTTCGAAGGGTCCAGAACGTCTGCACGGTCCATAAGCCAGTCTGCGCCTGCTCGCCACCGCTCCGACACTAGCGCGCTGCTGGACCAGGTCTGGTGCGCCTCTCGGACTCTCGGCAACCTAGCAATCAGCCGTTATCTGTATCGAACTCCGAGACAGGCACTGGCGTCAGTAACACTGCCGCTGGGCCCGACCCCGACTCCGAGATGAACATGCAGACGTGAGTGATAGAAGGGGGAGATTCAAGAAGAGAACAGTCACAGGAAATCGTAGCTCAATGCATTGCCTATCCGTACATACATAACCTATTGCTGTACTTGCATAATTTTAACTTGTTGAATGTTACTGCGTCACTCGTCGTTAGAGCAAAAGACAGCTTACAGGCCGGCCTTGCGGGGGACGGCGCCGCCGTCGAGGTGGCACTGGAGGTCCGAGGTGAGGAACTCGCTAGGGTAGTTGGCAGCGACCTGCGAGAGCATGTAGTCCTTGGCGATCTGGACGTGCTTGGCCGAGATGCCGGGGAGCTTGGCGACCTTGGCGGCCTCCTCCTCGAAGATGGGCTTGAGGTTCTGGACATTGATCTTCTTGCCCGAGTCGGTCGACTTGCCGTAGTGGTTCCACTGCCAGAGCTGGACACGAGCGATCTCAGCGGTAGCGGCGCTGTGAATGTTAGCCATGTATTCGGATAAGGATTGCACTCTGGATGCGAGGAGGGCTCGGGCAGCCAAGTCATGATGAGGAGCGGTGGAGGTCAGGGTGGAGGTGGAGGCCGAGTGTGGCAGTGGAGGCCACACGTGACCCTGAACCGCTCCACCTTTCCCAACTCCTCACGAGATGACTTCCAGAGCTTCCACGCATCCAAAACGCAAAGAAAAACTACTCACTCCTCCATGAGATTATTGATGGGCACGCAGCCGTTGCCAGAAATCCAGGCGGCGCAGTAAGAAAGAGCGGCGGCGATGTTCTCACGGACACCCTGGTCAGTGATGGCACCGGGGACCTTGGGGTCGGAGATCATCTTAGCGGCGACGTTGACGTCCTCGCGGCGGTTGTAGTACTGGTTGGGGCCCTTCATGTGCTTGTCGAAGACCTCCATGGCGATGGGGACAAGGGCGGGGTGGGCAACCCAGGTACCGTCGTGGCCGGCGGTGACCTCACGGAGCTTGTCGGCGCGAACCTTGTTGTTGACGGCCTCGTTGGCGGTGGGGTCGTTCTTGATGGGGATCTGGGCGGACATACCTCCCATGGCGGCGACCTTGCGCTTGTGGCAGGTCTGGATGAGGAGCTGGACGTAGGCGTTCATGAAGGGGACGGTCATGGTGACGTCGGTACGGTCGGGGAAAACGGCCGACTTGAGGGCACGCTGGCGCTTGATGAACGAGAAGATGTAGTCCCAGCGACCACAGTTGAGACCCGAGGAGTGCTCCTTGAGCTCGAAGAGGATCTCCTCCATCTGGTAGGCGGCGGGGAGGGTCTCAATGAGGACGGTACCACGGATGATGCCGGTGGGGGTCTTGCAGTAGGCAGTGGCAAGGTTGAAGACGTCGTTCCAGAGACGGGCCTCGAGGTGGTGCTCCATCTTGGGGAGGTAGAAGTAAGGACCGAAGCCGCGCTTGACGGTCTCGAGGGCGTTGTGGTAGAAGTAGAGACCGAAGTCGAAGAGCGAACCAGACATGGCCTGGCCGTCAACGATCATGCGGGTCTCCTCAAGGTGCCATCCACGGGGGCGGACGAGGAGGACGGCGTGGTTCTCCTTGAGCTTGTACTGCTTGCCGTTGGTCTCAAAGTCGATCTGGTTGCGGACGGCGTCGTAGAGGTTGAGCTGACCGAGAACCATGTTGGACCAGGTAGGCGAGTTGGAGTCCTCGAAGTCGGCCATGAAGGTCTTGGCGCCCGAGTTGAGGGCGTTGATGACCATCTTGCGGTCGGTGGGGCCGGTGATCTCAACGCGACGGTCCTGGAGACCAGGGGCGGCGGGGGCGCACTGCCACGAAGGAGCCTCACGGATGGCCTTGGTCTCAGGAAGGAAACCGAGGGGCTTGCCCTGCGAAAGAGTCAGCGGCCTGCTCACTGTATGGCGCGGAGGCCGGAGGAGATCTCGGAGTTCGCCAAAGCGAGATCGGCTAAGGGCCGGCGGAACATTGTGGAGCCAGGAGGCTTTCACGTTCTCTCTCGCTGAATGCCGACTCCGAAATCAACGTCGAAGCTACTCACCTTGTCGAGCTCGGCCTGGACCTTCTTGCGGTTGTCGAGAAGCTCGAGACGCTTCTTGTTGAAGCAGCGGTGGAGGACGGCAAGGAAAGCGAGAGCGTCGTCCGAGAGGATGTGCTCGGCACCCTGGGGGATGGGGAGGGTGAGCTGAACGCCGGCGGGAGCCATTGTGGAGAAGTTGATCGTGGGGTTGGCGGGGAGAGAGGGGGTGGTGAAAGTAGAGTTGCTCCTAGTAGATGGGCAGCTGGGAGAGCAATATAGAGACACGGGGAAAAGAAGAGGGGCTCTGGGTGCGGCGGTCTTAAGTCTTAAAAGGGCTGCCGTGCAGTGCATGGTGAGTGGGTGTGTGGGAGATGGAATCGGGTGCCACGGGCCAGGCTGGCTGGGATCGGCTGGACGGGTGTGCGGCATAGGTAGTAGACCGCGAGTTCCGTGAGCGCCTCATGCCCACGGGACCTCCACCCTCCACCGCCTCCACCTGCGATCAGGCTCAGGGGCAGGGGGCAGGGGCTGAGGCAGGGCGTCTCGGCTATGCGTCCAGCCGATGACGTTGAAGAGCGCACATAGGCGGTCCCCGCGAGCGCAGGCTGGCTGGGCTACACCGACATTTCACCGTCGGCACTTGTCGGGTCTATTGCTGCAATGATACCTCCACTTTTCCAATCGCCCTTCTGCTCTCATGCGTTCTCCGGTCCACAACCACCGATACCCCGGCCAACCCGTTGCGTGCGCTCGTCATTACGATGCATCCATGCCTGCCTCTGCTGCCGCGGGCAAACTCGCCAGAGATGCACTAGCTCGCTCGCTCAACCAGTCAGGCCCCGTGTCTAACCCCGCGTGCTGCACTCGTCGATTGCTGAACCGACCGGGGCGACCGCCGGGGTACTTTAGAGCTGGCTCTGTCGTTCGTCTTCGCCCGTCGCCGGCCCAAGTTTATCCGCACGCCCGCACTGCTCTGTGTCTAGCTGACTGTCGCATGTCCAATCACCGAGAGCCTCGCACCGAAGCACGAGCGAGCGACCTCGCTCGAGCATTAGAACCCAACGAGGCATACGCGGTAACCATAGCCGTACCCGTACAGTGGAGGCTGGGCCAGCCGGTCCGGTGTGGTTATCACGATATCGTGAGCGGCCGGTGTCCACCGCCCATCCGTCGGTAACGGCGCACGGTGTGTGTGTCACCACCCCTGCGTTGCGGGCGTCCGTGACGAGGCTTCTGATAGCGACGGCCGGAGCTGGCTCGTTCACTTGTTGGACATTGTGGGAACAGCGGCGCCCCGGCCTCGTATCTGGGGAGAGAGATTAGGTCATGTGCTCATGTGCATGCCCACTTGCTTCGAGGCGAGATGCGGTCCCTTCCTTGTACCTCGCTGTCCTCGGACGGAACAGCTAACAGCTTGAGTGTCATACTCTCGATCTGTAGATCGCGACGGCGGCGCACGGCACAGCGCACAGGTGATGCGGGCGAGATAATATCCAACACCGCTGATAATAATTTCCAAGGATTGCCCCGCCCTCCACCGTGTTCCACTTGCCGCAAGCCACAGGGGCCAAGCAGGGCCTAGCAGGGATCACGCAGGCAATCTCGGTATGTTCGGCACTATCAGTGGGTGGAGGTCAGGCACGGGATGCTGGCACGGTGCGATGTTAAGCGTATGAAGGGAAAAATGACGGGTTTAAGCGGAGCCTCTGATTGGATGCAACCGAGACCCGGAGGAGAGATATGACTGGACAAGTCTGGGGGACGTAGCCGAATCCGCCGCCGGTAAATGCACCACGCACACCACCACCACACACCCAGCAGTATGACTTCGATAGTGCTCAACGTTGAGCACCGTGCTTTCGACGATGCACTCGACACCGATAGCAGCACCGACACTGCGAAGGACCGCGCTCGGCACTGCACTCAAGCGTTGCAAGAAGTTGAAAGTCAGCTGCTCGCAAAACTCTCAGCCTCCGACGTCAGACGTACGTCGCTGCGACTTGCACTTATCGCGTTCCTGACCGTCCTGACTCTGGGCACACATGGCAGCGGGGCCAGATGCATCCGGCCAAGCGGGCGGGGGGCGCCGTAAGCGTAAGCGTAACCGAGTCCTTCCTCCTTAGTGCCGCTGTGGAATCCAGCCTCTCCCAGATTTGGAATACCTCCCCTTTCTGGCTCTCTCGATCGCATCCCCGTTGCCCCGCTTACCCCGCTCAATCCCAACAGGTCCCACCAGGCCCCAATAGCCCACCGGACGAAACGGTGAAGCGGTATGTTGGATGACTATTCCGGAGAGAGATGCTGCATCATGCTATGGGTCTATGGGCTTATGGCTTGCTGTTGGGGTTGGTGATGAAGGCGGGCGTGCTGGGAGGCGCGATCCAGCTCTGGTGAGACGAGCGCCACGCGCGGTGCATCTCGTTCGGGTTACCGCTCGCCGAGGTGAATCCGCCCATGAACACGTCGTCGGTAGCTAAAAAGAATCAGCACAACCTTCTCTGGATATGAGGGCCCCAAAGGTTGAATGCACGACATGAATACTACTGCGCTTCGCAAGTAGCATCTGGGCTCGCCAAAATTCCGGCGCGAAGATCGCATAATGAAACTCTAATCCCCGGTCATCGGGTCACGAGGTCACTAGGGGCACTGCCGAAACCGAGCGCAACCGCAACCGGAGATCAAGATCCGGAGATCGTGATCTGCACTGCGCTCGGTGCAAGTCACGCCACGCCTGGACCATGGACCACGCTGCGAGCGCATGGAGCTCGATGCCGGGTGATCCGCTCAATCCTCGGGCTCTAGCGATGCAGATGCTCAGATGCCAGTCCGAGTGGCGCCTCGATGCGCCTGATGGCTTCAGATCCGAGATCGTAATCGGAACACATCAACATGACCGGAGAACTCAACATGACCGGAGATATATGAAACGCAATGAAACTCGAAACCTGATACTCACTGTTAGAGGTCCAGCCCTTGCGCGCGAAGAGCTCGAACATGGCCACAGCCTCGTGGCCGCTCATGCCGAAGGGGACGTCGATGCGCTTGATGCCAGAGTTGGCGTAGTTGTAATACGTCTCGTCGATGGGGGTGTAGGCGTGCATGGTGCGGCGGATGGGGAGGCCGAGGCCCTTGATCAGCGAGTCGGAGGGAAGGACGTCGGTCTGGCTGAGCGCAGTGGCGGTGAGGACAGCACCACGCTTCATCTCGCGAGCGCCAGAGAGGAGATCGAGAATGACACGCGGCATCCCGAGGTTGTACGCCTCAAGGAGCTTGAAGTCCGGGCGGCGGTACTTGGAGGTGCAGAAGAGGGACTGGACCTCGTCGATGGCGAAGAGGACGGGGAACTGCGTCTGCGTGCTGAGAACGTTGAGGACGGCGTCGAGCGTCGCGACCGCCGTGTCCGAGTCCTCCTTCAGCCCGTGGTCGATGAGCTTGTCGAGACCCTCGCCCTTCTTGACAGTAGCATCGGAGAGGACGACGTCCTCGGTAAGCTTGACCTTCGATAGCGTCTTGCGGTTGACCGAGAGGAGCTTCTGGAGCATGTCGGTCGCCGCCTCGGGCTGGTCAAACATCATCTTCTCCTCGTTGTACGCAAACTGCGACGACGAGTTGACCCACTTCGAAGCTCGCGGCTGGTAGAAGACGATCCACCCAGACTCGAGAGCGTACGAGACAGCCTGCAGCAGCAGCATGCTCTTGCCCGCTCCCCGCTCTCCCGTGATCATGTACCGCGCCTCCTTGCTGTCTCCATCCTTTCCGTTCTCCAGCGCCTTCACAATGTCCAGCGTCGCCTGTCGGATGACAGTGGCAGGCGCACCCAGCGTCAGGTCCTTGTCAACCTTGGCCGGCAGTCCAAAGGTCTGGATCACGTCGAACGTCTTGCGCGGGATGACGCTGAGCTTGGCAGTGTTCTCGGCGATGATGCTCTCCTGTTATTGTTAGTATTCGGTCTCCTCCAAGCTTCCAGAACCACGATACCAACAGGGAAGAGCTGGACAAGGTCGGACATGTCCGGAGCCGGTCGCGCGAGGTTAGAGGTGAGCTTCAGACGGTGGACCTTGACGCGCGGGGAAGGTCCCTGACGCTTGGAAGGCGACTTCTTCTTCGCGAAACTCTTCGCTCCCATTTCTGTTGCGTGTCAGTATGCTGCAGTCGGCGGCATGTCATGTATCGGACGCACTCGGGGCAGCAGCGACAAGGGCGGAGGTCGAGAAGGCGGCGGCGCGCGACGACGAGGCGCTGGGCAGAGCGCGCCCAAGGGAGGGGAGGAGGCCGCTCATGGTCGCACACGGGGGTCGGTGTCGGTCGAACGGGCTGGAGTGGTGCAAGCGTGCAGAGGGGTGTGTTAGCTCGCGATTCCGCTGACTTTTGCTCGAGGTCGCAACAAGTCGTCTTTCGCGCAAAGAACGGGCGGAGGTCGCGGTGAGTCCGGGAGAAAAAAGGGAAAAAGTACCCGTCAGATATTCAAAAAGTTGAGCTCTGCCTGTGATCACCGCTGATGGCAACTAGCGGCCTGGTGGAGGTGGCCACCCAAATCTTCAAGGAAGGTGCACTTGCAGCTGTCCGACTTCAAGTGTACATCCCAGCAAGCATCATGGACGTCTCGCAACAGCTTGCAGACTACGCCGCGTCAAAGTAAGCTTGAGGTCTGTGATTGATAGCTAACAGCCAGGACGACGCAGGTGCTCGAGCGCCCGACGCCGATCGAGGTCGACTCAGGTCTCCTCGCCGCCTTCGACACGGTCCCGATCGACGAGGAGGAGTACGAGTGAGTGGCGAGGAACAGCTCAGACAGCGATTCTTAGCTGACCCCAGGTCCAACCGCGAGGCTCACATCCTTGCTCTGACTCTGACGAGTACGCAAACTCTCGTGTCCGACCTGTTCAACCTGCCGACGACGATGAGTGAGAACGGACCGATCGCCCAGCTTCCGGAGCCCATCACGCTGCTCCCGCGTGAGAAGCCCCTGCCGAAGCCCAAGCCTCTCACCAAGTGGGAGCGGTATGCGAAGGCCAAGGGCATCTCGCATGTCAAGAAGGACAAGAAGGTCTGGGACGAGGAGAAGCAGGAGTGGGTCAACCGATGGGGCCGCGACGGCAAGAACCGCGAGGGCGAGGACCAGTGGCTGCACGAGGTTAAGGGTGGAGAGGGTGAGTTTGGGCTGTATCAGCTCGGAGATGTAGGGTGTAAGCTGACGGCAGACCCCACGGTCGACCCGCGTGCCAACCTGCGTGCGGACCGCAAGGCGCGCATCGCCAAGAACGAGAAGCAGCGTCTGCGCAACCTTGCCGACGCGCAGGCGCACATCTCTGCTCTGGACAAGAAGCCCTCGACGGCGACGACGTCTGCCGAGAAGTCGACCGCGCGCCAGATCCGCAAGGCCGAGCTCGACCGGAGTATGCTCATCTCCAAGACGGCGACGGCGTCGATGGGCAAGTTTGACAAGAAGATCGAGGGCGAGCCCAAGGTGAAGGGCGTCAAGCGCAAGTTTGAGAGCAACGTCGGCGACTTCTCGAGCGAGAAGGAGAGCTACCAGACCCTCCTTGGCAAGCTTGGCGTGGCGGAGAGGAAGAAGGCGCCCAAGAAGGGCGGAGAGGGCGCCGACGGCGGCGTCAACGTCCGCAAGGCCCTCCGACACGAGGGCAGGAAGGCGGAGCGCTCCAACTCCATCAAGAAGAGGAAGGCTTAGACCTGTTCGTTCTCATAGACTCACACACACTGTATGTACTTCGTAGATGCATAGGTGACGGCGGTAATAATAGAAGTTTGGGCCTAGGAACGCAACAAAAATATGACTGGAGATAATGCTGATCGATACGGAAGAGAGGCAGAATTACGCAAACACACGACATCTCACATGAGGCGGCCCTTGTTGCGCCTCCTTTGCCGGGCGGTCATGGCGTGGTGGTGATGAATCTGCTGCTCCTGCCTGTACTTTGCGAAGCGGCGGAGAAGCGTGCTGATCGCCTGCTTGAGGTATCCAAACGAGAAGATGACGAAGAACGAGACAGTGCACGGCGCAGCGACCTTCCAGAAGTACGAGTCGGGGTTGTCGAGCGTCGGGAAGTCCTCAAAGTTCATACTGCGCATGTCAGCTACACGGCATTCAAGAACCCAGCTGCTAACTTACCCATAATACGAGGCAATGAACGTGAGAGCTGTCAGTTAGCTAGTGCGCACGGACGAGCAACAGCTAGAACTCACGCAGGAACACGACGGTGACGATACTGAGCCGCTCCATCGAGTTGTTCGTGTAGAAGCTCAGCACATTGAACGAATAGTCCGTCAGGTGGTCGCAGGTCGCAACAAACTGGTCCGAGGAGCTCGCAACCATCTGTCTGTCAGCTTCACCCGTATTACACCTGTAGCTTACCTCAAGATGGTCGATCACATCATTCATGTACACCCTCGCGTTGGGCGAGATATAGCCCGCCGAGCCGATGGCGGAGCCGGGCGGCGGCGTGCCGTTCGGCGTGGGCATGACGCCGGTGCCGGCCGTCATGCCGGGGACACCGGGCATGGCGTAGCCTGCCGGCATGGGCGTGGGCTGGTAGATGCCTGCGCCGCCGCCGAAGCCGCCACCGGCACCGCCAAAGTCTCCGCCTGCGTGTCGGTGGGAGGGATCCATGCCCGAGGTGTTCAGTGCGCTCTGACCACCGGGTCCAGAGACGTTGTTGTGGTGCGGGCTGCCGTGCAGACTCGAGCCGGCACTGGGAGCATATCCGGCGGTCCCGACAGGCACGTTGGGCACCTGGAGGCCAGGCTCGCCGTTCTTCTTCGAGAGGTTGCCCACAGCGAGGGTACGGATCGTGTCCTGATCACGGAGGACGTAGCACACGTGTAGGAGCGTGGTAAGGGAGCGACGGAAGCGGGTGATCTGAGCCTGGACAATGTGCAGGTGGCGCACGAGGTCAAGGTCAGCCTGGACAAGCACATTGGATTCGGCCTTGAGAATCTCAGCCTCGAACGCCTGTGTGATCTCAACACTCAGGTCGACTGCTACGTCGAGCAAGGCATGGATAAGCATGGACGGGTCGCCGGAGCGGCGGAGGAGCGAGTGCTCATCCTCGAGACGCTCGTAGATCGGCTCGAGCACTTCCATGACGGGCGTCTTCGAGACGGAGATGACAGTGCCGTCGCGGAGCATGAAGACGGACAGAATGTCGCGGCGGATCGGAACCATGTAGCTAGCCGACAGCTGGTCAATGACGAATCGGTGCTTCGCCTTGTCGTTCGGCGCGCTGGTCTTCTTCGTGTGCTCGCTCTCCGGGATAGAGGGCTCAAACACATTGTCGGCGCCTTCGGGGAGGCGGATCTGCCCGCTGTTCGACCGCCTCTGCCACCATCGCCGCGCTCGCTTCGCAGCCGCCTCCATGCCGTCCTGGTCTCCGATTGTGCCGTTGTCGACGCCGTCGACCTCGGCCTCGAACGTCTCCTCGTCCGGGTCGTAGATGTGCTGAACTAGGATCTGCAGGTAGAGGTGGTTGCGGTAAAAGTCGAGTTTGGAGCGCGGAGAACTCTCGCTGCGCAATGCGTCCTCAACTGCAAGAGGGTGCAGGCTGCTGTCAGCTAACGCAATCCGTTCCGCAGCTCACCCATATTTCAACGTCAGACACTTGATAATCTCCCAGTTTAGACCGTTCACATGGACTGCGGTTAGCTCGCACGACAGGTGGACAAAGCTCACTCCATCGCACGCCGACTGGCTTTCCATCGACCATGGGCCGCTCGCCTTCGTCGCTCTCGAGCCAATGCTCGAATCGCTCGCCGCTAATGTCAATGCGGACGTTGCTGTCCTCGGCCTCTGCGTCGGGACTGTAGTCTACAACCTGCCTGTCAGTTTCGGGGACGAAAGTGGGACAACTCACGGTAACGTTCGCCTTCCCCCGGAGGTGTTTGTACATCTCCTCATCGCGCTCCGAGCGGACGTCTACGCCTGGCTCGTCACCTGTATTGTTCGAGAGCCACTTGTACTTCGGTCCAGTGAGGGAGCTCCGGCGCCGAGGGCGGCGGAGCATGTCCGAGTCGCCTGACGAGACGCTGAACCCGAACCCAGAGTCATCATGGGTATTGTGCGTGCCTTGGCGGTGCAGCGGCGGAGTGCCGAGGGGACTGTCGGTGTAGTCTACGGCGGCAGGGCGGCCGGTGCTGGTGCCAAAGCTCTGGCGGAAGGACACATGGCCCGTCCCGTGGCTCTGGGCGGTTCCCAGCTCTGGATCCTGGGGCCGCGTCCGCGAGAGGAAGGATGTCGTGAACGACTGTCGTCCCTCCGGACTCACGGGGGACAGGGACGGGCTGTGGGCCGGGTGGAACTGGCGCCGCGCGCCGATCGCCAGCGACGTGCGCCGTATGTACGAGGAGGACAGGTCTTCTGGTGTCAGCTCACACAGCTTGGGCTGCTTGCGCAGGTCACACGACCCCCGTACCTTCTGGACTGCTCATGGTGGATGGTCTGGAAAGTACGTCTCGAGACTTGCAGCACGAATGAAAACGCGCGGGCCGTGACGTCAACACCGGGACCGATGACCCTGCCACTGCCAGGCTCCTGATCGCGCGATGCAGCGGCGGCACAGCTCGGCAAGCAAGGGGCGCCAGAGGTCGCGATACGGGCATGGGGCGACGCCGGGGGTTAGTACTCTGTTTGTCGTGGTTGTGTGTGTGGTGGGCGGAAGGGTGGAGCTGATCGCTGGCTGAAGTGGGTGTGTGGCCAGGTCGGCAGGAGTGACGCAGGGTGCGGATCCCGTCCGACAAGGGGCTAATTGCTATTTCTGCAGTTGCTTGCCTGTTTATTTCGTCTGTCCGAGACGCTATGCATTCTTTTGTGTACTATTGATGAATTTAAGCAGCCTCGTCCTTCTTGGGGGCCTTGCCCTGCATGTACCGACGCCGAGATGAGCGGAAGATGAGGAGGCGCAGACGGTGCGTGCGGGGGGTGATTACAGGCGAACATCATTGGTAGGCGAATTGCGGCAGCGCGGAGGGCGGAAGCAAGTGGGACACGCGGTTGAACCCGATACAGTTGGAAAGAGCACAACGTCAGCAGCTGTTTCAACGATGCAAGTGCTTGATACGTACACGGCCGTACTGGATGAGGTAGTACATGTTGCCAGTCAGGCCGACACCGAGGAGGGCAAGGAAACCGGCTGCATTGATGAGCCGAGGCGCGAATTCGGTCCGAGAATGAGTTGGCGGATGTGAGAGAACACGGGCGTTGCCGAATGATGCAAGGCGAGAGGCAAGCCACACGGCGAGGGCATGGGCGTTCGTAGCACAGACGACAAGAGGTAGTGATTCGGAGTCAGGCATCGATGACGGTGTTGGAATATGGAATTGAACGGGTGAGCGCAGGGTTCATTTCGAGGCCAAGATATCGTCGTTCGAAGAGCAGTTGCAAGGTCGGACGGAGCGCGATGAAGGGGGCATGCATCAGCACGTATTCAAGCAGCACGCAACGTGCAACTCACCCATGTAAAGCCTGGATCCGGGCTTGCGGAGGTAGACGGGCTCCTTGCCGGCAAGGTTCTGTGAAGTCAGTCTCGAGTCCTGGCGCTCCGATCTCGTTGTCTCCGGGACTCGCTCTCGCTCGTCTCTGTCTTCTCTTCTTCGAGTAGTGTCCTTCTCCTTCCTTCCGTGTCGTATCCGCCCACCCGCGCGACGCCTCGGCCTCATGTCCCATCTCAACTTCGCTCCGCGTTCCGTGTCCTTAAATTCTCCGCGCCGAGCCGAGTCCCATCGATCGTTCGCATACGCACCTGGAGGGCGATCTGGCGCTCCTTGATGTGGGGCTGAGCTGTCCGTTAGCTACTGCGGAGAGGTACAAGCTTACCGTTGAGGGGCCACATGTTTGCTTGGACAGAGAGGGAGTGGTGAGGTAGAGTGGTGAAGTGCAACTCGGCTTGTGCAGCGAGTGCTCTGGCTTGTCCGGCTGCTGGTTCGCTGGTTGGTGCGCCCGAACTGGTCCCGTAAGGCTCCGAACGCAGTGGTGGTTCGCCTGTTTCCTGGGTGAGTGAGCCGAATATTCCTACCGCCATTTTCTCAACATTAATCCCGCGTCCCAGATTTCAGTCGCCACCTAAGGGACCACAGGCAAGATTTCGAAGTTGACGATCAGAGCCTGGTGCAGGAGACCGTCATAGTCGCACTGAGGGCTGTCGGTGCCATCGATCAACAACACACACTACCAAAAATGCCGTCGACATCCAAGACCGCGGCCAAGTCCAAGGCTGGCAAGACGGCCAAGCCCTACGACCGCCCCGCCAAGGGCAAGGGCAAGGAGAAGGCGGCCCCGAAGCTCGAGGACATTGGCGCGCCGGCGCAGCTCTCCCAGACGAGTCGCAAGGGCAAGAAGGCGTGGCGCAAGAACGTCGACATCCGTCCTGTTGAGCAGGCGCTCGAGGCACAGCGGGCCGAGGAGCGTCTCACCGGCGGCTCGTACTCGAAGAAAACGGACGGAGACCTCTTCACGATCGACACGACGGGAGATGTCGAGGGTAAGCTTCGTGACGACGGATGGTACAGCTGACATCAGTGCGCCGAAGACAGCGCGTGAAGAAGCCGCTGCGGTCGCTTGCGGTCCTGAACGAGAAGTCGGCGATGCCGTCTCTGACCTCGCGCGCCGTCGCGCCGAAGAAGAAGCCAGACGTGACGGCCAAGGAGAAGGCGCGGATCCGCAAGATTGCCCGCCGGACGGTGGACGACAAGACGAGTGCGGACGTGCGCAAGACGGATCTGAGCACGCTCCGCGACGCCTGGGGAGAGGAGGAGGAGGAGGAAGTCGAGCTGCCCGCGGACGGGTTCGGCGTCGAGGGCATGGTGAAGCCGCGCGTCAAGGCGCCGCAGACGATCGAGGAGCAGCGCCAGCAGCGGCTGGAGATTGCCGCGGCCCAGCTGGCTGCCGATCTCCCCGTCGCGGGCGTGTCGTACAACCCCGCCGTTGAGGCGCACACGAAGCTCATCGAGGCCGCGGCCGAGGAGGAGCGCAAGCGTCTGGCCGCCGAGGAGAGGGAGGCGGAGCGTCTCCGCCTCCTCGGCGAGGTTGTTGCGAGCCGCCGTGCCGTCGACGCCGAGATCTCGGACACGCACGTCGACGGCATGACGGTTGGTCGCGGCGACGGCGTCGACTCCGACGAGGACGGGGAGAGCGAGGACGACGAGCCTGCGCTCGTCAAGAAGCCGACGAAGCGCAAGACGCAGGCGCAGCGCAACAAGGCGAAGCGTGCCAAGGAGGCCGCTCAGGCGCAGAAGGACGAGGCGCGGCGGAAGAAGCTCGAGCGCGCCATTCCCGGCGCGAAGAGTCTCGGCAAGTCGGTCGAGGCGCGCCAGAAGGCCATCGAGGAGGCCAAGCGTCTCCGCAAGCTCGCAAAGGAGAAGCGCGAGCGCGCCGGGTACGCTGGTGGCGAGAAGGTCGGCAAGTTCCGTGTCCCCGAGCAGGCTGTCCCCGTCCAGCTGGGAGAGGATCTGGCCGAGTCCCTCCGCCAGGTCAAGCCCGAGGGCAACCTGTTCAAGGACCGCTTCCTCGCCCTGCAGCGCCGCGCCCTCGTCGAGCCCCGTGTCCCCCACCTCCCCAAGAAGCGCACTCTCAAGGTCAAGGAGTACGAGAAGCACGCGTACAAGCGCTTCAAGTAGTTTTTTGGTCTCTCTCGGCTATAGATTCTGTAACAGTATTACCATCTTCATGTATTGCATGGAACCGGCACATTCGTGGCAGATCAGTGGTGAGACGTGTCAGTTATGCGGGGTGCCCTTTGCGCCGGCGCGCTCGCTATAGCTATGCAGTGCATGATAATACAGTCCAGAGTGGAGTGGGTGATTTGAGGCTGATGAGAAGGGGTTGCAGCTTATCGCACCTTGGAGAGCAGGTAGTTGATCTGAGAGTTAGCTGGTTCTCTTGCGCAAGGCGTAGCTGCAGAGCCGAGTGGTCGCCAAATAGCCTTCACAAAGACAGGCTCGCCGTCTCCCATCATAACAGCAATACTCACCGAGCTTGCCCTGCCCTTGCCGCCACCGCCGCCCTTCTCCATGCACTTGTGCAGATTCCGCATCGCTGAGGCGCATCCGGAAGCACCCTCGGAGGTCGCACGGATGTCGCCAGTCGCGGAGAAGCACATGAGGAGAGCGGCAATCTCCGTAGCGCAGGGAACCTTGACGGCCTCTGTTGTCGTGAACCATCGTCGCAGTGTGAGCCAGTATTGTCAAGGTATTGCGTGTTGCCGTATCGGGGAAGGTCGGTCCAAAGAGACAGGATTCGGATTGCAGACGGATCGGCAGACCACGCCAAGAGGACAGAACGACAGCGAATGTAATGCCCAAATCCAAAGAGAGGTTTGAGAAAGCGTCAGAGGACGTTGACGTCGTTCACGGTTGATCGGAGGAAGGCAGGAAGGAAGGCGCCGAGTTGCAGGTGTTCAGTCGTTCCAAGTTGATGTCGGTCAAAAGAAGAGCAGCAAGATCGCGTCAGCTATCGTAAAATCACCACAGCTATACGTACCGCGAGTCTGGCGAACCTTATAACGAACCATGGCGGATGACGAGTGGTACTGGGTATCTAGGAAAAGTCGGAAGATGTCAGGACCGATCTCAGAAACTCGAAACAGGTGAAACTTCTTCGACCCCTCCACTTATTGAGCTGTGGCACAACCACTGCACCTTATCTCGTATGAATAGCAGTGCCAGTCGCGTGCTTCGAACACGCAGCAAGACAGGTGTGAACTCCAATGCGGACAGATACATCGTCTACGTATGCTAGCATGCGAAGGAAAAGACCAGCTTAGCCAGGAATTTAACTGCAGCGTGTGGTATCTACGGTAGAGCTTTCAACATCTGTGGATTGAGGCGCAATGATGTGAGTCCATGCAAGATTGTGGCGATGCATGCACGAAGAGGTCGGAGTTCGGAACAGAGATGGCATGGTTGGGTTGAATCGATGGGGCAGTGAGGGTGATGCGATTGTTGTGATCACCAGCAATGAGACTTATGGCAAGATGACAATATGTAGGGAAGTGTGCGGCCGGTGACAGGCGATGACGCTTGTAAGTTGGATTACGATGCGAGAATACGATTGATGGTTGGAGTTACGGTGCAAAAATGGAGGCGTATGCGCTTGTTATATGAATAGGCTGAAGCTGAGGCCCAGCCGTGACATGATTGTTTGGTGGACAGTGACCCAAGAGAGAAAAGTGTACTGGTTGGGTATTCGTGGAGGGTATCGCGATCAATATGCGTTTAAGCGGATGTGTTGTTCGAGTTCTGATTCCAAGCGTTGGCAGCTCCATTCAGCGAACCGAGACCATGAGGCGGAATTGCAAAGGCATCAAACGCTCCATAAGTGTTGGCCGAAGTGCTGTTGGCGTTGTTGCTGTTAGCACCAGAGGAGACCCAGCCGAGGGACGCCGGCGTCCGGATGGGCGAAGAGACGGGGGACGAGAAGCCGCCTTGACCTGCGGACGACGGAGCGAAAGAGGAGAAGGCATTGCTGGCGTCGCCCTTCGAGGGAATGGCAGAGGGGTTGACGTTGCTCGAGGAGGGCGTCGACGAAATGGGCGGACGCTGCTCGCCAGGTGCGTAATAACGTTGCGATCTCGGCGAAGTTGGCAGCGGGGCGTTGAAAGGCTGGGCCGTGGGCGACAGAGAGGAGGGTGCTTCAGACGGACGGCGCTCATTGTTTGCGGGCCCGCCCTGAGCGTTCGGAGGCCCGATTGGCACGGGCTGCGAAGCAGCCATAGCGTAACCGCCAGGGTTCGGACCCATCTGGTTTCCAGAAGGACCAGAAGACATGCCGGCAAGCGCCACGGTATGAGCGATACCGCCGAACATGGATTGGTTCATAGCCTGCTGGTGCGAGTTTCCTCGCTGGCCGAGGGAGTTCTTGGAGTACGAGAGACGGATACCACCTTTGACCAGGCCGCTGAGCGTGTTGCCGTACAGCTCCCGCATGGCCTGAGTCGCGTAAGGAATGTCTTCAAACTCCACGAAACACATGGGCCCGTTGATCTTCTGGCGGAAAGACATGCGCTTGAAGCCAGGGCGGCGCTGGAACAAGGCCCTCAGAGACTCCTCAAGGAAGTTCGGAGGGTGCGTGGGAGGCGAGATCGCGGGTAAGTTGCCGATATAGAGAGTGTTGATCGGAGGATTCTGGTCGGCAGGATTCATGTTGGCGCCAATGCCTAGGCTGCGAGGGTCGATGCCACCCTCGTGGTAGCCAACATTGGAG